>NC_091470.1:83824339-83980132 GCF_036971445.1 Narcine bancroftii
CATTGGAGTGGACAGTTAAGAGCCTGCCACATTACTGTGGATCTAGACGTACAGGTGCCAGAATATGGAATGGTTTTAGATTTCCTCTTCAAAAGGACCAGATGGTTTTTTTTTTAAAGTTCAATTCTCATAAAATAACCACATCAACTCTATTTTCTTGTTCGATCCTCTCAGCTCTTCAGTCTTTCCTCACTGAACAGCTTTCTCATCGCAGGAATGAACTGTGTGAATAGGTATTTCCACACACCACCTCTCCCACACAACTTGATCAATCCTTTGGTAAGGAGACCAAAATGGTGAACAGTATTCCAATTGCAGCACCAGTACCAACAGCACATTTGCCTTCGTATTTGCTTTCTGCCTCTTTATTTGTGAGGCAAGCAAAAGGACACCCAAATCCCACCGTAAATTAACATGAACTACTATGTCACCTTTTTAAGAGTCATTCTGCTGATCCAATCTATGAACATGGGCAACCTCACATTGTACTTGATAGTAATCCAACCACCCATTACTTAGCTGGCCCATATCACTGCCTCCTCCTGACAATTTGCTTCACCTGGTTAACCATCTCTGGATTAATAGCCCTAGGCTATGAATACAGTAACCTCACTTGCAGAATGCAGTAATAAAGAAAATCCAAATTTTAGATACTTACTTTGTGCAACATTATAGCTACAAATACAATCAACTGTACACTCGTCTGTGACGTGGAAGCTGCTGCACCCAATGCAATGCCATCCGCTGAAAGGGAAAGGAACAGATGAAGCCCAGTATTGGGAAAGGGGGGAAATTTAAAAGGAAATACGTTGCTTCAGACACAATTTCTCCCTGCAATGGACTGAACTGACAAATTTCAAACAAATGTTATTAGTCACAACTTGGTCAAAGAAAAAAAAATTTTTTTTGCAGATCCCAGTACAATTCTGGTATCACATTAACAGGCAGGAAACAATGGGCCAAAAGAACCTGAACATGAATAATCAAATTCTCTATTAAACCAAACATTCTAAAATACATAATTGCTGTTTGTTTCACAACTCTGATTTCCATTCAAAGGCAAACAGGATCTGAACAAGCCTGATCGACATCTTTTAAAGCTATGCCTTTATGCGTTTAAAGATTGAGTTAGGGCTCGACAGAGATCCAGTCTGCAACTGCACACATCACTAGAAAACTAGAAAAGGGACCAGCCTTAAAGGAACAAAGCAGGGAGAATGGCTCAAAAAAACAAGACACCAAAAAATGTAAATGTTTCTAAATTATTTCCTGGAAGAGTGAGAAAATTATGGTGACAGGAATTATTCCAAAACATTAACAATAATAAATTGCACAGAAACTACAGGATGAATTCAGCAGGGAAGCAGCGTCAGTGGGAGTTACAGACCGGCTGATGTTTCACATCTGAACCCTTCATCGACTTTGACCATTCTTTTTCTCCTCCTGCTGCCACTCAACCAGAGCTCCTCCAGCATTGTTTCCTGCTCTGCATGCTCTTGCAATAATATCGTCAATGGTGCTCAATTTGTAAATGCAAATTTGTTTAGCTTTGATTAGCAAAAATTACATATGAATTTATTTAATTTTAATTTAGAGCAGTGGTTTTCAAACTGCCTCCCTAAACTCGCATTCTACTTTAAGCAATCCCTATGCCATAAGTGCTCTAATTAGTAGGGGATTGCTTAAGGTGGTATGTGAGTGGAAACGTTTGAAAACCACTGCTTTAATCGTACCTAATTGGCTTGTTACGTGCACAGTTTCATAACTAAAAAGGAAATGGGTCAATGACAGTTTTTCTCAAGCAAAATATTTCAGTAACAATTGGGTCTAGAGCAGTGGTTCACAACCTTCTCTTCCCACTAACATACCACTTTAAGCAATCCCTTATGAATCACAGAGCATCTGTGGTATAGGGATAACAGAGCTCCTCCTATCTACTCTAGATGCACATTAATTTTGGGATTTTTGTGCAAGACCACCTTAATTCTATGACCATTGTTCATTGAAAGAAAATTTATATTTGTTTCCATTTTCCCTAGCGAAGCAAACAGTTTCATTCCTCTCCACGTTATAATCAGTCCATCGCCTCTTTAGCCACTCACTTCACCTGTTAATCCCTTGCAGTGTCTTTACTTCCTCCTTAGACTTGTGTGCCCCAATTATCACTGCAGTGTTATCAACCTGTGCACATTCCCTTGCTCTCCTCATCCAAATCATACATTGAAGGTCGATGGAGTTCCAAGCACCAATTTTTACCACACAAAATCAGGTTATTGAAAATTATCTGAACATTTGTATTCTTAGCATTCTATTCACTGATCTGCAATTAGTGCCAACACAATTCTTTCAATTGCAGGAATCAAATTTGCCACAACCCTGTGGCATCTTTCAAAGTTCCTTCTGAAAATCTAAAATATTCCATGTTTGTCCTGTACTGTTTCCTCCATGACCCATCAAGCTGGATATATCCCAAGAAGACTAATCATATTCATCAACACACAATTTCCCTTTCATTAAAACTAATCATCAACATGTTCACAGTTAATTCTAGCATTTCCCTATTACTGGTTCCAAGTTCTTGTTTCCTTGAACAGAATTACATCTGCTGCCTTCCAGTCCCCAGAATTGAGAGAATCTAGAGAATATTTGATATTCAAGCCAATGCATTTACTATTTTCACCACTTTTAAACCAGCCAGATCCAAGGGATTTCCTGCCTTTTATCCCCTCTTTCTGCATGCTTTTAACTCAGTCAATTTATTTGAAGTTCTCACAAAACTCTCAATTTCTATAAGGTGAGGAAAGGCAAATTCTATTTGTCTCTCTGGATTTCCTGATTCCCCATCGTTTCTCCATTCACTACTGAATGCAAGAGACTACATCTAATCTCACTTTTCTCATACTTACTGAAGTGATGCTCTGTAGTCTTCGCACTTTTGGGCAATCACTTAAAATAGTAATTCATGGGCACTTCAAAACCAACTCCTTACACTTTTTAGCAGGAGTCAAAGGATAATGACCACTCTCGAGTATTTTCCCCCCATCTGCTGACTGGGCCACTGAAAATTCAAATTGTCTATTTACCCCGTTAAGAGAGGAATTTCTTTGAAATCTTGACGTGCATTTTAGAAAAAGTACTATCAGCATCGACAGTGCTCTTAAAGCTATTACAAGGCACAATGGGTTAACATTACCTGCTGCATGAACCACCAGCCCAAGTGTGGTGGTGATCTTGGTATTTGCTGTTCTTGCAGCTTCAGGATCTTAAAATGAAAAAATATCAACTTTGTTAATACCTCTAATATTGATTTGTGGTTCCCAATGTTATTGCTAATTATCAATAACCCTTAAGCACAAGGGATGCATCTTTATTTTCTCTTTCTACGTTTTGTTTGGATACAGAAATATCAAGAAAATCTGACATAAAAATAGGTCTGTTACTATTATTTTAGTTGGGAAAAATTATGAGATCAGACCAATCTGCAAGTTACACTACTAAGCACAACCTCATCGCTCTGTTGGCCAAGCTTGAAAACTAATACAGAGCTTTGTGATTCTTCAGGAAAATTATTAAATACAGTGAAACACCCAATATCTGGCATCTATAGAGATCGGTAGATGCCAGATAATTGAATTTCCCAGTTGCTTGAGATTGCATGCTGTGTTATTGGTGTGCTAGGGGTGCCCAATTTTAAACTTTCATATTTTTACCTATTTATTTTTGCAATTTTTTTTTTGCTGGTTGCTTGAATTCTGGCTAACAGGAATTATATAAAAATAAGATAAATTATATAAAAATAAGATAAAATAAGGGGTATCAGATAGTAGAACCGGATGCAAGATTGCGCTGGAGGTTCAGTTCTGGAGCTAGAGTTGCCGATGATTTGGACTGGACTCTATCTGGCTGTGGAAGCGCTAGAGGTGAATCCACGGACACTCCGACTCTGGGGGGGAGCTCACTTTTGTTTCTCTTTCTCTAACTGTAAGAGGCACTTCAGGCAATTTCTGCTAATGGTGAATCTGTCTGCCTTACAGCAGACAAAAGGCAATTTTGTGTAATATGACACTGTTTTTATTACATGAGAATGAATTGAATCTTGAACTTTTAATCTTTAACAGTCAGTTGCAAGACTATAGAAAATTTATAGGGCCAATTTAATCTTTGCACTCACAGTAAAGCAAACCACCCCTCTTTGGATATGATGACCAAACTCACCACCAGGAGAGTAATACTTCTTTACTCCAAATTCAAATTTTTTCATGGCAAATGCTTATTGACCATTTATCTCACCAATTACATTTTGTATTTATTATCACTGTGATGTGTGCACAAGAGTCTGATGAACCCCAACATTACCCAACTTGTCATTTAAGAGTAAATTTTCATGTTTCCTGCTAAACTGGACATTTCATATTTTTCTTATGCCATCCATTATCATCTCATCTGCCATGTTCGTTTCCTTTTGTCTATATTCCTTCGTAGCCTCATCATCTTACCTTCATACCTAATCTTTGTACCATCAGCATATTCGGAGAGTCATGCAGTCGAGACTAGGGGTCCTGGCAGTTTACCACCATTTGCAACCTGCCAAACTGAAAATGAATCTTAATGTCAACTCACCTATCTATTAAAACACTTGCCTCCAACATACCTCTTTTGCCCCAAATCTCATGGGCACCAAGTGTATCTTGATAGTTTCCAAACATCCTTTATCCCATCCATTATTACAATTTCACCACCTCCATAACTATTTTCCTCATCTCTTAAAGATCTAGACCCTGAAACACATGGAATTTAACTACAATCACATCTTTGGAATGATGGCGGTGACATGAAACCAATGTAATTCTGCCCTAATAGGTCAATTTTGTTGCAAGTGCTTCCATTTTTAAAAATATTTTATCCAAATACTACCAAAGATTCTAAAAACTTAGTTTAGCTCAGATTCTTCTGTACCATTTAAAAAATATGCATGTTACTACCTTTAACAGTCACCACCTTATTCCTATTGCTTTTAGATTTACTGTTTCATCCAATTGATTTGTTTATTCAGCTTCAGATTGTTACCAATTCATTTTCATACATTGTGGATGATGAAATGACATTTCATTAACATTGTTGGTCTTGTGCATTAGATGTTTCAGCTGGCATTCTGTCACACTTCAAAGAAAAGCATAATGAACAAAGGAAGTCTTCAAGGGACCATCAAAATCATGAGAGCCAGGCTGGGAAATAGCTTATTCCCACATTCTGTGGAGTTCACTTAAATTGGTGCGGACTAGAAGGGCCAATATGGCCTGTTTCCGTACTGTAATTGTTATATGTTATATGGTTATTGTTACATGTATTGAGATACAATGAAAAGCTTTGTTTTGCCTGCTGTTCAGGCAAGTCAACTCATTCCCAAGAAGGTGTCAATAGAGAAGAGGTCAGTTTGCATGATGGCCTGAGCTGTGTTCACAGCACTCGGCAGTTTCTTGCAGCTTTGCTGAGTAGTTCTTTTATTAAGATGTGATGTGGGTATGGGAATTGTCCACATTTCAATAAAGTTTTTAACCAATCACCCTTCCTTGCCATGATGTGCCTGGTTTGTTTTGATATGGACAACCCTAATAGACCAGCATGATGCTCTTATGGACTTTGTTCAGCTGCTTCAGAGGGCAATTGGGCTCAACAATGTATTGACTTTTTGAGTCACATTTCTTTCTGAAAGTTTAGTGAATTTGTTAGTTATCAATCAATCTGTTAATTTCACAAACACTGCCCTTTTAATTGCAGATTTTGTGAATTTAAATTTCCTAGCTAGTAAAGCTTGCACTCGAATTCTGGAACCTGACTTCTGGATACTGCCTTCTGTTAGAGGGCTCTATTGGAGAAGTTCTTTGCAGTTGGAACCAATCCTCAGAGATGGGGCGCTTGGTGACCAGAGTCCATCCAAATAGAACAGCTTTCCCCTTATCCAGCATTGATATCAATGCCCTGAAAATTGAAACCTCAAGACCCTGCAAACTCAGTTGTCATCAACAACAGTAGATGCCATTTCTTAAATTATATGTTATTTTTCCCAATGGAATACTACATTTATTCATTTCTATGTATCATTGCTGTATTTTCAGGCTATCTTCTGATTTCCAGGTTGACATGATACATTTTTTTGCTACAGCTACGGCTATCATAATAAATCTTTTTTGTGCTCCATCCAAATTGAGGCCAAGTTCTTTATTTCTTGTATTACTTAGAAGAAAGATCACAGTATTCAAACAAATTTGGGAACCGTATATGGAACACAACAGAGAAGTCCAACCCGCGGACATTCACCACCTAAAATTACAGAATGAGAAGACGACGAAATGAACTGACCCAGTGTGTAAAAGTAGATGACACAATTTTCTTGTTTATTTTCATTGTGTGATGACATTGTTTAATGGGTTCAATGTATCATATATGTTGAACGTTGAGTGGGTGGGGAGGGGGGTGGGAAGAAGGGAGGGAAGAAAAAAGGGGGAGAAAATGACACTGTGTATATTCAAGAGGGAAAGGTTTATGTGTATTTTGGTCAATATGGTTCATAGTATGAAAATTTTTTTTTAAATTTAAAAAAACAGTACATGCCTTCCATGACCCAAAAGCAAGCTTCTCCCTTCTCTGTACTCTAAGTTCAAATATCTACTTGACTTTCGACCACTAATAAAGTCCTTACCACATTCAAACCCCAAAGTTATGGCGACTTCCTGGATCAAATGCAATACACAAAAGTGTTCTACAGGTTCAAGCCCAAAACATTGGTTTCCCTTTACTTTCTAATAGATGCTGCATGACCTACTGAATTTCTCTAGCACTTCTGCACAATTCAGAACAAGCTCAGTGTCTGCAAACTTTCCTGTTTAACTCCTGGATCATAATATCTAGGTAACTCCCCTCTTGCTTGATGCCTCAGAACACTTGCAAGAAAATGTATTCAATCTCTTGGAAATCGGATACATCTTTAACATTGACACTGTGGCATGCTAAAATTCAAAGTTGTATCCCTTTGGAAAAAAAACAAATTAGGCGCCTGTATACTCAGATAAAGGGATTAAATTTGTAGTGATATCCTTTTTACCCCTCTGGCCCTGCAGAATCCTCCTCTATATATTTGTGTTAGAAATGATGAATTGCACTGTATGACATCTCTCTCTGCAATCCAACATTCTTTGTTACTTTTTCTATCTTTTTATACATTTTTTTTATTTTTCAATTTGTTGTTTTTTTTTGGGTGGGAAGGAGGGGTTTTGGGATGGGTTGAAAACATTCATGTAATCAATTTGTTCTCTTTTTGATATCTGTATATTATAATAATTGTAGTTACTGCATGTATGGAGTATTAAATAAAATATTTTTAAAAAAAACACTTGCACTTCAGATACCAGCTCCAATATCTGAACTCAGATTCCTTAAAATGCCAGTATTGGTAATCGACATGGGATTATAATGTTCTCCAAACCTCCGTGTGCTACAGTTTCAGTATACCTTCTAAGCACTGCTTTCTCTGTCCAATCCAGTTTAATTAAATCCTGTGTGGTTGATGTATTTGGTTATTGACACTTTTCTAGCTTTATACCTAACTTAACATACATTGTTCCAGATAGATCAGATTGGATTTTATGTGCAACTCATCCAACTCCCCTAATTTCACAAGAGTCATACATCACTTTGCAATTTTTGTTCCTCCTGTGTTGCTCATAGATGAGAAGTAGCTGAAGCTCAAGATTTTATCTAATTAATTTGGGAAAATTTTATAAAGTTTGCAGTTGACGTGAAACTCAGATGTAGTAAATAGTCAAGGTGACAAAGGTTGGTAATGGAAAGATACAAGATGAAATTTAACACACAAGCAACTCACTTTGTTAGAGAGTATGAGAGACAACAAAAACAAATTACAGTTTCACATGGACACAAGAAACTGATTCCCATCTGCTCCCATCAATGGTAGTAGCAGGACAAGAAGGAGATTAAAAAGCAACGTAGTACCCTTGGGTTTTAAAAAGGCACAAAAGGATGTATTGCAAAACATTCATAAAACCACTATTTAAATCACAGTTGGATCTTTGTGGTCAATGTAGACCACACTTTAAGAAGCATGCCAAGACCAGAGAATATAGTCAATATCTGAAGGAACGGTACAGGAAGTGATAACAACTGTGTAAGGGTAGAAAGACGGATTAATTTTCTGTGGTCTAGAAAAACAAAAGAGTGGAAATATTAGAAGGCATATATATGGTAAAGCAGTGGTTTGCCACCTTGTTCTTTCCACTCACATACCACTTTAAATAATCCCTATGCCATCAGTGCTGTGGTTAGTAAAGGGATTGTTTAAGGTGGTATGTGGGTGGAAAGAAAAAGTTTGAAAACCACTGTTTTAATCATTCCAACTTGACGCGTAATGTGCATGGTTTCATAACTCCAAAGGAAATGGGCCAATGACAGTTTTTCTCAATCAAAATATTTCATTAACAATTGGGTCTAAAGCACACATACCACCTTAACCAACCCCTTACTAATCACAGAGGACCTACGGCATGGATTACTTAAAGTGGTAAGTGAGTGGAAAGAAAATGGTTGAGAACCTCTGTAATCAAGGAATCAAAACCAAAAAGCAATTGGAGTAAATCAGGTAAAATTGATTTTCATGAAAGTAAGTTACAAATGCAATTTGCAGAGGAACGAAAAGTTAAACATTGAGAGCTCCTAATTGTGCAGGCTGTATAACCCATAACACATTTCACGCAAGAACGATACAAGCATATTTAAAAATAACATTTAAAATGGATTGGCCAAGTACCAAGATACCATTTACATGAAGATACTAAACAAAAAGGAGGAACTGGATAAGCTGATAAAAGATTGAGTAACCCTCATTTAAGGCACACCTTATGGTAAGACAAAGAAAACCTGTTCTAACACCAGCAATTATACACAAAGAGCAAACTTCAGATTCACTGCTTCCAATAGAAATAGCAAAACCTAAACTGTTGAAATTGGAAAGGGAAGTCCAACAAGTGCAGGGATTAAGAGGGGATGCAGTTCTTTAACCCGACCTGTCTAAATACTGTCTTTGGGTTGGCTTCGCGGACGAAGATTTATGGAGGGGGTAAAAAGTCCACGTCAGCTGCAGGCTCGTTTGTGGCTGACAAGTCCGATGCGGGACAGGCAGACACGGTTGCAGCGGTTGCAGGGGAAAATTGGTTGGTTGGGGTTGGGTGTTGGGTTTTTCCTCCTTTGCCTTTTGTCAGTGAGGTGGGCTCTGCGGTCTTCTTCAAAGGAGGTTGCTGCCCGCCAAACTGTGAGGCGCCAAGATGCACGGTTTGAGGCGTTATCAGCCCACTGGCGGTGGTCAATGTGGCAGGCACCAAGAGATTTCTTTAGGCAGTCCTTGTACCTTTTCTTTAGTGCACCTCTGTCACGGTGGCCAGTGGAGAGCTCGCCATATAACACGATCTTGGGAAGGCGATGGTCCTCCATTCTGGAGACGTGACCCATCCAGCGCAGCTGGATCTTCAGCAACGTGGACTCGATGCTGTCGACCTCTGCCATCTCGAGTACTTCGACGTTAGGGATGAAAGCGCTCCAATGGATGTTGAGGATGGAGCGGAGACAACGCTGGTGGAAGCGTTCTAGGAGCCGTAGGTGGTGCCGGTAGAGGACCCATGATTCGGAGCCGAACAGGAGTGTGGGTATGACAACGGCTCTGTATACGCTTATCTTTGTGTGTTTTTCAGGTGGTTGTTTTTCCAGACTCTTTTGTGTAGTCTTCCAAAGGCGCTATTTGCCTTGGCGAGTACCCTAGACTTGCGAGAACCTAATTTGAAATATCCGGCTTATGAATACTGGATGTCTCATTTGATGCGATGCTATGAATATATTTCCAAACTTCTCAACTAACCATTATCTAGTACACAGGCCATAACAAAACTTTGAATGCTACACTTGACTAGCTTGGGAGTTAAAATCTTAGCCCATGGCTTCTTCAAGACATCACTTTCTTTAATCTTTTGAATGATCTCAATAGATTAAACTCTGAAATTTTGAGTCCTCAAGGAGTAACTCAGAAACAGAAGCAACATAGCAACAGACCAGTTAAGATTAAATAAAATCTTATATAAACATACCACATTAACATTTGGCACTCTTTGCATTGCATTTCCTTGTTCATCAGCAGCGCCAAGATTTTTAGAGCCTCTTACCATCAGTTGAGTGCATGTGAGAACTCCCAATTTGATCCACTAGGAGCATAAAAACGAACCCAAGGACCAGTGAAACACCAATGAATGCATGCAAAGCAATGTGCTCATGATCATGCTTGGCCTCCACCGACTCTCCAGTCTTCTTCAATGGATCCTCCGCTTTCCCGCCTTCGTCTCCATGAAGGTGCTTATCTACAGAGTAAATAGATTAAATCAGCTCCACTCCCCTCGTGCAGTCTGCAAAGTTTATTAATCCCTTTTCTACTGCTTAAACCAGTACATTAAAATATTCCAGGCAGGCAGGTAGGGATCATAAAAGTCACTCTCCAATTAAATCTTTAATGCATCTCGAAGTTGGCAAGAATTCATCAGCACTGTGCTTTCACTGAATCACACAAACACTGTAGCAGTTAGCAGCTTATGACAACTCAATGCAGGATCAGTGACAGTCAAAAGATGTTGAAGGCTTCTGTTGTCTTACATCAGAGTCTGTAACCAAGGCAGCCCTCTCCTCCAATAGACAGGATGTTCTGCAGCTCAGTATTTTAGAAACCATACTTGTTCTCCATCCAAATTATGATCGGGAATTCACCATGTTGGCAGAAGCAGTACCAATATTAACTTTTAATCATTTTTAAAATAGAAAATTGGAAAAATATTTAAAGGGGGAATAGTGACAATATAATAGAGAGCAAGAGGGGCAATGATTGAACAATACCTACTCAGCTTGCTGACCATAACTGTATGACAATGAGATTGTTTTTAAGTGATCCAATTGCAATAGAATTTAGGAGAAAGTACCACTTCATAAAGAGATTTGTGCTTTCTCTGTTTTCTAGGTATGTTTACTGTACAACAGACAGTTTGCACCACCTCAAACTCATTGATTCTGCTAACTGGAAAGATACTGCAAGGCCATCCGAGAGGTTCAAGAAACGAGCACTAACTTGGTTGTCAGAGCTGTTGCAGACATGGTGGGCTGAATGGTCCTTTGTTTGGAAGTTCTGATTTTCAGTAAGTACAAATAAAGAAAACCTAGGCTATATTTTTCAGATGCTGCAGAAACTAAGACCTTTGAGCGGCATGTCGTTGTGGTGATCAAGCTGGCGCTCGGGGCAGCGAGCACAACAAAAAGCCAGCAGCCTGCGCAGCGGCACTGGTCCCAACAAGCAAACCGGTGGGTGAACGGCAAGGGCAGCATAAAGCCCAGCGATCCCAAAATGCCGCTGGCCTTGCTGCATAGTCAACAGTCAGGGACAGTGCATGGGGAAGAAGGGATTGTTATGCAAGAAGATACCCGTGTGCAGGAAATCCATTTTTGTTATGCAGATTGGAGTGCGAGGAGTATAAAAGTTGGGCCTGAGTCCCTAATAAAACAGAGAGCTTAACCTGACTACACTGCTTGTGCATGTCTTCATTCAAGTAGCGCACGGCTAAAACCTTTACAGGAACGGTCACTGCAATGTGCAAAAAAAAACTTTAAACAGCAATAAAGATTCTGGACCTTTTGCCTGAATTTAAAATTGTGTGCTCCTCCTGGCAGCTTTGTTAAAATTGCTTGGATTTACCCTTTCAACGTCTAAAATGACAGCATCCCAAATCACTGTTGAATGTGGGAAATTATATAGGATCAATGAAGAGGGCAGAAGACAAGTGAAAGTAGAATGGAAAATGACATTACTGGAAGGTTAGGCTCACCCTTGTTAACTCGGCAGTTACCCAATCTGTAAATGGCTGCTCCAATGTGGAGGATATCACAGCAAAAAGGACTGGGAAGAGCAGCTTGACTGTTGCTAGAATCCCATTGAAGCTGACAGACATCATGGAGGGTAATCCAATGAACATGGGAACTAGTCAGGTGGAAGGCAAGGAAAGGGTGAGTGGAGCAGGACAATAGACATGGTTGCAAGCCCAGGCAACAATGGGAGTGGGAAATCATGGTTAAAGAGCAAGGATGCCCTGGTGTGGAAGTCTGCGTCAACAGAACCATCACAACAGAAAGACAGAGATGCAATGAAGTCCTAAGAGGGAATACGGTGGGAGGAGATGTAATCAACATAGGTGCAGAGATCAGCAGCAGTGGGTGTTATCTAGTTGCAGATCTGTCACCTGAGTTGAGACGAAGAACTCAAGAAATGTCAGAGATGTACTAGATGAAAGTAAGAAATGGGTGAAAATTGACAAAGGTGAGACATTTCATTTCCAGTTCAGGAAGCAGAAAATTGTAAAATGTTAAAATGTGTGAATTGTTAAATGTTAACTCATTTATCCAACTCACTTGACCAGTACCTTTTTCATCTCTACTTCTACAGAGTGATGCAGACAAATAAAATGGAATGATATTTGATGTTCCCAACTTGTCCTGTTGACAGAATCATATTGCCTGTGGCTGGTAGTTCCATGGAGAGCCACTGGTAATGATCGCCTTGTAGGTGGGATTATCTGATGCATACATATATCTTGCAATGTAGAAATTAAGACAAGCTGGGGTTTCTAACCATATAACTGTTTACGGTGCGGAAACAGGCCATGTCAGCCCTTCGAGTCCACATCAGTTCACTAGAACAACTCCACTAGCTCAACCCTCCCGTTTTCCGCCCATAACCCTCCAACCCCCTCACCTCCATGTACACATCCAACCTTCTCTTAAATGACAGAAGGGACCCTGCCGCAACTATCTCATTTGGAAGATCATTCCATTCTGCCACCACTCGCTGAGTGAAAAAGCATCCTCTAATATTTCTCCTAAAGTTTTTCCCCCTTTACCTCTTGTTCCAACCTCCCCTGCCCTCAAGATAAAGAGTCTTATGTCTAGTCTATCTATTCCTTTCATAATTTTAAATACCTCCAAGTCCCCTCTCAGTCGTCTTCATTCCAATGAATAAAGTCCCAGTCTCCTTAATCTCTCCCTGTAATCCAGGCAACATCCTTGTAAACCTTCTCTGCACCCTCTCCACCTTATCTATATCCTTGGAGACCAGAACTGAGCACAGTACTCCAAACCAGGCCTCACCAATGCCTTAAACAGCCGCAGCATCACTTCCCAGCTCCTATACTCTATACTATGATTTATGAAGGCCAGCATACCATATGCCTTCTTAACCACCCTGTCTACATGGGAATCCACCTTCAGTGAACTCTGTACCATAATCCCCCTAGGTCCCTCTGCTCCTCTGCATGCCTCAATGCCCTCCCCTTAACTGCGTATGTCCGATTCTGGTTATTTTTACTGAAATGCAACATCTCGCACTTGTCTACATTGAATTCCATCTGCCATCTTTCAGCCCACTCTTCCCAACAAACCAAATCCTTCTGTAATCCAAGAAAATCTACCTCACTATCCACCACTCCCCTATTTTCATATCATCCGCATATTTGTTTACCCAGTTAACCGCACCCTCCTCGAAATCATTAATATAAATGATAAACAACAAGGGACCCAGCACCGATCTCTGAGGCACCTCACTTGTCACAGGCTTCCAGCCTGACAGACAGTTGTCCACCATGACTCTCTGCTGTCTATCTTCCAGCCACCTCTGAACCCAGGTCACAATCTCTCTACTAATTCCTAGTGACTGAACCTTCCTTATTAACCTTCCACACGGAACCTTATCAAAAGCCTTACTAAAATCCAAATAGATCACATCAACCTTCATCCACCTTTTTTGTCACTTCCTCAAAAAACTCAACAAGGTTCGTCAAACATGACTTTCCCTTTTCAAACCCATGCTGGGTGCCCCTAATCGTACACTGCCTATCCAGATATGCATATATACTATCTCGAAGAATATCCTCCATAACCTTCCTCACCACCGAAGTCAAACTTACTGGCCGATAATTACTTGGCCTACACCTAATGCCTTTTTTAAACAATGGAACTACATTCGCAACCCTCCAATCCTGTAGTTCCACCCCCTCCTCCAGTGATCTTTGAAAAATCACTGTCAGTGATGTCAATATTTGTTCCCTGACCTACTTTAAAGTTCTGGGAAAAATTCCATCAGGACCAGGAGACTTATCCACCTTAATTGATCCTAGAAGGTCCAAAACCCTCACTTTACTAATCCCTATCCTCTCCATAACTAAGCCCTTTGCCTCTCTTATCTCATAAAGCCCAGTGTCCCTTTCCCTCGTTTGTTCCACGTAAACCCCAGACCTGCCACCAAACAGCAGCAGAGCAGTAATATTCTACAATCAGGGATCAGATCCACTTTACATATAGTCTTATTGCTTCACATTGGGAATGGATGGCTTAAGTAGCTCAATCCAACTCCATCAAGGGAGTGACCAAACGTGCAGGAAAGTGGGTGATTTTTAAAATGTTTATTTCATTAAAAAAATTCTTATAATTTAATTTTTTTTTTTAATTCTTAATTATTTCAGACTATAAATATCAGAGATACAATAGAATATCCATTATCCAGCACCTCTGGGAATCACAGATGTCAGATATGCAAATTTTCCAGTTGACTGAGACTCGCTCTTCTAATACCTAATACGCCTGCATTAAGAACACATCATCTCAAAGTCAAAGTTATTTGGAAAAAAAAATCAGTATTGTAGTCTATGCAAAATTCACTTTAATCAGATAATTTCCATAACTTACAAAATTTAAATTTGAACCTTGGTCGTTGGCACTGTAACAGCATTGTGTGAACCATTGCGCAAACTGTGCCTCCATTATAATTAACCCACCATCCCTCAGTTTTACAGATAAAGCCTTACTAATATTCCTAGTTCTAATAAAGATTCTTATTGGGGAAGGATAGGGAGACACTTTGGGAGAGTTGTCCCAGTGGCAAGAGGCATCAGTCGGCTCTTCATCCTGGGTGCCACCATTTCAATCCAATGCAACTTTATTTAAACTTTACCACCTTCCTCAAGTCAACAACCCAACTCACCTCCACGCAAGTGTTCTGGTCAGGCCCCCAACTCACCTCTATGCAAATACTCTGGTCAGGCCCTCGGCGCACCTTCTTTGCACTGACAACCCAGCTCACCTCCACGCAGATGGCGACAGTGAATAGAATACATGCACATTGAGGGGCATTGCTAGTTCAGTGGGGCAAACCTGTGCGTATCCTTCGAAATCTCAGCACTCCCCCGCGGGTTCTATCCACACAGTCTTAATCATCTGAAAATCTATTTACTTATTTCCTATGATTTTTCTTTGTCAGTTGAGTTTCTGGCTAATTGAATTCAGGATAATGGGGATTCCACTGTACTTAAAAATCAGTTCAAAGAATTTTGACAACACAGAGGGGCACGGCTCAGGAGCGACTGCTGAGGCCAAATTGCTTCTTGCAGTTGATTCTAGTTCAGCGGAAGACTTTTGGACAGAAGGGACAACTTGATTGGCTCTCCAGATCGATAAGAGATGGTTGGTGCAGGCTGGATCCAGTGCAATCTTGTCCAATACCTACAACCATTTAACGAAACCATAACTGAATTCTAATGAGTACATGACTCAACACTATTGAGCATCATAGGCCATTTAATTACCTTTACTATGAGCCTTCCCATACTTTCAAAGCATTGGGCTCCAAATGAAAAACTTACCATGCAAAGCATCCTCATAGAGTGCATGAACCCCTTCAGGAATAATGACTGCCAAAGCTGTGCCACACAGAAGTCCAGCACCAAGAACTGTCACAACCTTCAATCTTTCCTAAGAGAGAAATAAGCAAAACATTACTTTTTTTTTAGTTTTGTGTATACTACACAGATGAAAGTCCCGATAGGAAAGGCATCTCATCAACTGGGCTTGCAAGTAGAATTATTTTCTTGCAGCTTTAATACATATTCTATATTCTGTTAACTATTATAAGCCTTACCACACATTATATATTTTTTCTAAACATCAGTGGAATAGAATTCTTCCAAACTCTTACAGAAATATTAAGATCCTTAAGATCATCATTAATTTGGATCATGGCTGATCCAAGATTTAGCTCCATATACAAGATTCTTCCTGATATTACTCAAATCTTTGGTCCAACAAAAATTGATTTTAAAGTTAGCAAATAATTTAGCTGTTTGCAGAAGGGCATTTTAAACTTTAATCTTGAAAGGGCTCTTATTAAATTCCAAGCTGTTCTTTTATTTGTAGATTTCCAAAACTGCAGATTGTGTTTCCTTTTTTAATCTAGTTTCTAAATTTGTCCATTTGAGTCACAATTTGTGTAACCTCACCTTTAATCTCTCCACTTAAGCCCACATTACATGCTGCATTACTCCTCATTGCCCAGATATAATTTTAGTACTGCAGGTCTATCTATCCAGTGATTTGTTAATTCTTAATTCTAGGTATAAATGTTAGCATTCTAAAAGGTTTTTGATCTTTATCTGTACCTGCCCATGACATTTTAATCAAAAAGGCAAAAAAAAATGCAGATACAACAAATCTGAAATAAAAACTCAAGTTACTCAACTGGTTAGTCAACCTAATCAAGGTTTGGAAGCTGTTCTGAATCCTAACTTCTTAGGAAGAACTTCCCAGTGGAAATGCATCCATTGATGTGTGCCCACTCTTCAAATAATTCAAGGAGATTTATCAAACATGATCTACTCGTCACAAATCCATCCTGGTTCCAAACAACTTAAAATATTTAATCATATGATCTTGCTATCTGCAAAATGACTCTAGAGACATTGATGACCGATTATGACACTGAAAGAATTCAGCCAAACAAGCAGTGGAAAGTAAAACCAATCAATTTTTTGAATTGAAGAGAAAGCAAGTTAGTTTAAGTGGCACAGAAGATGAGAGAAGGCAAAGGATGAACCAAAGGGAATGTCTATGGTTGGGGGTGGAATGGACATCCTTTGTCTGCATGTGTAATGTATTGCTACTGTTGTAAAGTCAGGGTGATGTTCTGGAGCCCAGCCTATTGCGCTGTGCGAGTAGACCTGTTCATACAATTTTTTAAAAAAAGAGCAGAGGAATGGCTTTAACAAATAGTACTAAAACTTTACAGGAAGAACAAGCTGGAGAATTCAGTACAATATCAAGCAGCAGTGGCCAGACTAAAAATGAGGTGTTGATGTACAGTAATCTACAAGCTATCATTGGACACCATTATTATATTGCAGGTGGTGATAGCCAGAGAGGTCAGATTGGGATGGTGACTTAATGGATGGAAGGCAACCAGAGACTCACAGTCACTCTTGCATTTAGTTTCTACAATATAGAAAAGGTGACACTACAAACAAAGAATCCAGCAAACCAGATTGAAAGAATAATTTAGTTCCCTGCAATGGACTGAGGGACAAGATCGAATAGGAAGAAGGGTGTTCAGTTTGGACAAGAACAGATGGAATCAATCTGTCTACCAGGCCATCCTGATTCTGTCTTACGCACGGAGCCTAACTATTTTACAACGTCCAATTTTTTTTCTCATTTTTTTCTCAAGGGGAGCACAGCGTGCCATACCTAAATCGGAGTCAGACTTCCAAGTAACTGCAGTACACTTTCAAATGAGGGGTTCTGAAGAGAACCATAGACAGCTCATTAATAAAAAACTTAAGACTAGAAAAAATGCTAACAAGAACTAAACATAGATATTATGAACGAGGTCAAAAAGCCCATAAAGTATTTTCTTAGCAGTTGAAAGCAGAACAGGTCTTGAGAACGATCAATGCAATAAAAAACAAATGCAAATACAACCAGTTACAAGCCTCAAGAAATTAATGAGGTTTTTAGGTAATTTTACTCTAAGCTATACAAATCAGAATCTCAAGGAGACATTAATAAGATTGAAGAGTTTCTCTCACAAATTAGGCTTCCAAGGTTAGACCTGGAAGAACAGGTAGAACTTAATGCCCCCTTTACCCATATGGAGGTGAAAGAGGCGCTGGATTCTTTGCAAATCAATACATCTCTTGGAGAGGATGGTTCCCCCCCATCCCAAAGAATTTTCATAAAGAATTTAAAGATTTGCCGATTCCTCTTTTTATGGAGGCATCGGAAACACATACCCTCTCAGAATCGTTCTCTTTTTTTTTGTAATTCTTTATTTATCGCACTATGAACCATATCAACCAATGTATTTAGATGCATCTCTTTAAATATTGTGACATTTTCTCTTTTTTCCCCCATCCCTCCCTTCCCCTTCCCACCCCCTCCAAAAACAGTAAATATTGAACATATAAATTACAATAAAACACTATCTTTATACAAAAGGAATACAAAAAAAAAGACGCATCATCTACTTATTCACATTAATTCTGATCATGTTTATCTTCTTATCATTTTAGGTGGTGGTGGTCCTAGGCCTCTTCTTTCTGTTATGTTCCATATATGGTTCCCAGGTTTTTTCAAACATTGTAACTTTGTCTTAAATTATATGTGATTTTTTTTCCCAATGGGATACACTTAAATTTGGTTATATATTCCATTAATGTTTATAGTCATATAGTCCAACATGGCCATCTTATATTTTTATTTTCACTTCTTTTCCGCCTCTTCACCACCTCCATCCCTTTTTTTCCATTACTTTTTTTTTAAAGTTTTCCTTTTTAATCTCAATATATGACAATGCACTTAAGACATGAAATACCCCAACAATCCCCACAAGCAATAACCCTTTAACCCCAAATGAACCTCCCCTCCTTGGATTGCCCCTTGTCCCTTGACAGAAACTACAACTCCCCTTTCCATTCAGTTTGCGAACTTACTCGCAAGCGTCAACCGATTTCGCAGTGACCATTATTCTCCCCCCCCCACAGAGAACACTATTTTCTTATACATACAACAAAGCTCTCTTTTTTTCCCCCTTCTTCCCCTTCTCTTATCCATCTTTAAATCATTATATATACATTATCTTTACTTTATATTTTTTTTTACATATTTTTGTGTATTTTCTTGCCAGTCATCCTGCTTGTCACTCCTCCTCTCTTCTCCTGTCCTGCAAATATTCAGCAAATTCATGGGCTTTCCTTGGGTCCAAGAACAATCTATTCTGCTCCCCAGGAATAAATACTTTGAGTACTGCTGGATGTCTTAATATAAAGTTATAACCTTTCTTCCATAAGATTGTTTTCGCTGTGTTGAATTCCTTCCTCTTCTTTAAAAGTTCGAAGCTTATGTCTGGATAAAAAAAATATTTTTTGTCCCTTATATTCCAACGGCTTATTGTCTTCTCTAACCTTCTTTCTTGTCTGCTCCAGTATGTTTTTTCTTGTTGTATATCTTAGAAGTTTTACCAAAATGGATCTCGGTTTTTGATGTGGTGGTGGTTTTGGTACTAGTGCTCTATGCGCCCTTTCGATTTTTATTTCTTCATGCGAATCTGTCATTCCCAGCACCTTCGGGATCCATCCTTTTATAAATTCTTTCATATCTGACCCTTCTTTGCCTTCTTAGGCCCACTATTTTTATGTTGTTTCGCTTACTGTAGGTTTCCAATACATCAAATTTTTGTGACAATAAATCTTGTGTCTCTTTAATTTTTTTTCTGCTCTCTTCCAACTTCCCTCTTAAATCATTTATCTCCATTTCTACAGCAGCTTCTCGTTCCTCCACATTTTCTACTCTTTTCCCTATTTCAGTCATGACCAACTAAATTGAACTAAATTCTAATGACAGCCATTCTTTTAATGACCTCATTTGTTCTTCGAAAAAGGCTTTATCTAAACTTATTCCTTCTATTTTACCTTCTTTCCTTTGAAATTCTTGGTCTTCCTCCTCCTCTTCTTCTGTGTCTGTATCTATGTCTGTGTCATCTTCTTCTCTTCTCTGTATCTGTGTATCTTCATCCTTCTCTGATGAGCTGCTTCTGTATCCTTGCTGGATCTCCAGCTGTTGTGTCTTCTGCTGTTGGGCCTCCTGCTGCAGGTCGACCCATTGTTGGGCCTCCCGCTGCAGGGTTCCCTGCTCCATACCGACCCGCTGAAGGGCCTCCTGCCGTAGGTCGTCCCCCTGCCGGTCGCCCCGTTGCCGCTCACCCTCTTCCAGCCCTTCATTCTTTCTCACCACTCTTCTTTTCTTCTTTCTTGCTTATTTCCCCCAGCTGAACACCCCGATACTGGGCGTCTCTCAGCTGGCCGTTCCTCAGCTGAGTACCCCTCCTGTCAGTGTTAACCTTTTCTTTTACTTGCGCAGTTACACACCTCTTCTTGGCTCTGACAGCCATTTTTGAAGTCCGCTGGTCGGGAGAACATCGCTCCTCTGGGGACTCGCCAACATAGGAGATCGGCTGCTCCTCTCCACAGTGGCTCTCTGCGCCAATGTGCAGGTAAGGCCTTCTTTCTTCTCCAGTGATTTTCTTTCTTCCCTTTTCTCTGTTATTCTTACTTTTTCTCTTTTGGGTGCCATCTTCTGTCTCTTCTCTATAACTTTATCTTTCTCTTCCTGTACTTTATGTTTATTGAGCTCTTTTTTTTCAAATTTTTTTTAAATCTTTTCTCTGGAGAGGGCTGGTTCCACTCAACCAGCCACTACTCCATCACGTGAATCCCTCTAAGAATCATTCTCAATTGCAATTATTACAATAATATCAAAAAAAGATAGAGATCCTTTAAAACTGTCATCTTATAAAATGACAGAAAATACAGATAAATGTGAGGTGCTGCATTTTGGAAAGGCAAATTTAAATAGGTCATATACATTGAATGGTAGACAATTGAGGAGTGCAGAGCAACAAAGGGATTTAGGAGTTATGGTAAATAGTACCCTCAAGGCTGATACTCAGGTAGATGGTGTGGTGAAGAAGGCATTTGGAATGTTGGCCTTCATAAATCAGAGTATTGAATTCAAGAGTAGGGAGGTTATGATGAAATTGTACAAGGCATTGGTGAGGCCAAATTTGGAGTACTGTGTACAGTTTTGGTCACCAAATTATAGGAAAGATATAAACAAAATAGAGAGAGTGCAGAGAAGGTTCACGAGAATGTTGACAGGATTTCAGGGTCTGAGTTACAGGGAAAGGTTGTGCAG
Organism: Narcine bancroftii; assembly: GCF_036971445.1. Classification (NCBI taxonomy): domain Eukaryota; kingdom Metazoa; phylum Chordata; class Chondrichthyes; order Torpediniformes; family Narcinidae; genus Narcine; species Narcine bancroftii. Next base: position 83,845,499 of record NC_091470.1, read on the forward strand.
ACTGGGGCTTTTTTCTCTGGAGCGTAGAAGATTGAGAGGGGACTTGATAGAGGTGTTTAAGATTTTAAAAGGGACAGACAGAGTAAATGTGGATAGGCTTTTTCAATTAAGAAAGGGGGAGATTCAAACTAGAGGACATGGTTTAAGATTGAAGGGGGAAAATTATAAGGGGAACATGAGGGGAAATTTCTTTACGCAGAGGGTGATGGGGATGTGGAATGAGCTTCCCGCAGACGTGGTCGAGGCGGGATCATTGGTTACATTTAAGGAAAGACTGGATCATTACATGGATAGGATGGGACTAGAGGGGTATGGACCGGGTGCTGGTCAGTGGGACTAGGAGGGTGGGGATTTGTTACGGCATGGACTAGTAGGGCCGAACTGGCCTGTTCTGTGCTGTAAGTGGTTATATGGTTATTTCACTGTTAAATTCAGATTATAAGGTCATTGCCAAAGCCTTGGCAAATAGATTAGCAAAATTTTCATCAAAATTAATAAATATGGACCAAACAAGCTTTGTGAAAAAGAGACAATCTGCTGATAATGCTGATTGTTTAGAATAATTTATCTGGCACAAAAGAGAGGAGGTCTGAGTGTAGCTGTGGCCTTGGATGCAGAAAAAGCATTTGATAAACTAGAGTGGGATAGAGTGCCACATTGACCACCGCCAGTGGGCTGATAACGCCTCAAACCGTGCATCTTGGCGCCTCACAGTTTGGCGGGCAGCAACCTCCTTTGAAGAAGACCGCAGAGCCCACCTCACTGACAAAAGGCAAAGGAGGAAAAACCCAACACCCAACCCTAACCAACCAATTTTCCCTTGCAACCGCTGCAATCGTGTCTGCCTGTCCCGCATCGGACTTGTGAGCCACAAACGAGCCTGCAGCTGACGTGGACTTTTTACCCCCTCCATAAATCTTCGTCCGCGAAGCCAAGCCAAAGAAAGATTGGAAAGATATGGATTAGGGCAAATTTTTTATAAACTGGATTAAGGCACTGTACAATGATCCTAAAGCCAAAGTAGTGACAAATGGACAAGTCTCCACATCATTCCAGTTGACAAGATCTAGCAGACAAGGACGCCCACTATCTCTGGCTCTTTTCATTCTAGCTAGAGAACCAATTGCAGAAACAATTTGGTGAGATCCAGAAATTAAGGGATTCAAGGTCAACCTGGAGGAATACAAGATAAATTTATTTGCTGATGATGTATTGATATATTTGACAGAGCCAGTAACTGTTATTCAAAACTGGAAGATTATGGGAAAATATCAGGTTACAAAATAAATTGGGATAAGAACAAAATTATGCCACTTACAAAAGGGGATCATACTCAGTGCCGAAGAGACACCCAATTTAAGTGGCCTTTAATTGGGATAAAATACTTAGGAATATGTACAGATAACAATTAAAATTCATACAAATTACTCACCTTTGGCTTTTTAAACAAAAGATTTACCCCAAAGCCTTTCATGCATCACAATGTAAATCTTCTTTCTTTGGCTTGGCTTCGCGGACGAAGATTTATGGAGGGGTAATGTCACGTCAGCTACAGGCTCGTTTGTGGCTGACAAGTCCGATGCGGGACAGGCAGACACGGTTGCAGCGGTTGCAAGGGAAAATTGGTTGGTTGGGGTTGGGTTTTTCCTACCACAAAATGAAATGCACAGCAAATGCCAACCGAAATTCCATGTCTTGGTGGGGCGTGGCCTAATGGCGAAGGAAGAAATGTAATTCCATCTTCCCCCAGTTGAACTAATAAATACCCGAATTAAAATACTTTAAAAAGTTTTGAAAGTTTGCTCTGAAGTTGTCTGAATGTTAAAAGACTACAATGGCTGCTAATACAAAGAAATTGAAAACAGATTCAGAAGCTTCCTTTTAAAAGTACAGAAGAAATCAGGCCTACTTATCAAGTGGAATCCACAGAATTGATTGGACAGCCACCTAAGCAGCAACACACTCCAGCTCGCTTAATTATTACCCTGACACCCTCACAAGATGGTGCCAGGCTTCCAATTTTTTCTTATCTTGATCAGCACTCTCTCAGTTGCCGGAGTCTACAGTGTCAGGCCTGGTGCATGACACCGCTGTGGGTCCCGGTGGCGCAGAGGCCTGAGGCAGTGAGCCGGAAGATGTGCATGCACGGACCCCGGCGCTGCCGGTCATGTGCGATGCGTCTCGGGTCTGCGATCTTTTGGACAAGGTTTGGGCTGTCAGTGAAGTTGGTCAGCAAAGGCCTGAACACGTCGGGACTGAGTCTGTAGGTACGCAGATCAGAAGCAAGGTGATAAAAATCGATGGTAGAATCAAAAGAACAAGGGAAAACTTCTTTTCAAACTGAAGAAATGGAAGAAGTATCAATGACTGTTACTGAAGTGAAAGAAGGTAGGCCTCAAGGAGAGACAAATGACACTATTTTTGATGCTGTTTTTACAATTTTGGAATCTATAGCTCATCAACTGGGTAATATGTCAACACAAATGTCTACCCAGATTGATCATGGATTTATGAATATGACTGAAAAAATGAATAATATTTGTGAAGAAGTTTCTTCTGTGAAGAAACATTTCTGTTGTTAAAGCCGATGTTAATAGATGCTTGAATATGGTGAATACAGTTCAAGACAATTTTAAGAAAATGGAAGGTGCCTTCAAATTTCCAGAGAACAAGTGGATCGTAATAAAAAAATAGAAAAAGTGGAAGTTTCTTTTGTTGGATAAGGAATTTAGAAGAAGGTCTTATTGAAGAAGATAGATTCTTTGGAAAATCAAAGCCGCCGGAATAATGTTAAAATAGTGGGAATTCTGGAAGGAATTGAGGGTTCGGATCTAATAAAAAAAAATGTTTTAATGGATCCCTGAAGCATTGGGATTGGAATTTTTTCCAGAAGGTTTGGAATTAGGGCACACAGAGCCTTAAGAAGTAAACCATATCCGGGTCAACCTCCATGAGCTGTTTTGATTCGTTGTTTATGGTATCAAGATAGGGAAACTATTTTGAGAGTAGCAGTCCAAAATGCACGTAGATATCAGACTCCATTGATGGTACAGGGAAATAAGGTTTTCTTCTACCCGGATTTAAGTCAAGAAATTATTAAAAGACATAAAGAATTCAATTCTGCTAAAGAGGTGCTTTGGAGGAAGGGTTATAAATTTTCTTTCAGATACCCTGCAGTTTTGAAGATTTTTTATGGTAATTTCCAATCACAGTTCTTTAATAAGCGTGATCGTGATGCTTTAATTTTTGCCATTTCTTTGCCAGACAAGGCTACTGAAAGGCATTCTTCACCTAAGAGGAAGACACCTGATAAGAAGAATGGAAATGGGAATGGGAAGATAAATATGTCAAAGAGCTTGATTGATATTGATGATCTGGAACAAGCTTTGGGATTGAATTCAATGGGGCTGTGAGCTGACTTAGACTTATAATTTTATGTCCAGTTGGGGGGCAATAGATGTCGCTGAAGCTTTCGGAAGTCGTCTGCCACCTTTGGGGGGCATTTTATTTCTTTCCACATCCAGTTAAGTGGGGAGTTACCACTTTAGTAGTGTCTACTTTTTTTCCCAAAAACACCTCTTGATTTATGTAAGTTTTACCTTGTTTAGGGAGGGGTTTAGTGGCCGTTTAATTTAGGGTCTATTGAGCAAGGGGAACTTTAATTTTTCTTATCAAGGAGAGGGTTTTTTTTTTTCTTTGTGGATAGAAGGAATAGAAGGAGGGGGATTTTACTTTGTTTTTACTTTATTTTGACAACAATGTCTCGTTTGAATTTTGCAACATTTAATGTGCAGGGTTTAAATAATCCGATTAAGCATAAACGTGTTTTACCCTATATAAAAAAAGATGAAAGTCGATATTGCTTTTTTGCAGGAAACTCATTTAACTGAAAAAGAACATTTGAAGTTGAAGAGAGATTGGGTAGGTCATGTATTTTCATCTTCTTTCAATTTGAAAGCAAGAGGAGTGCTGATCTTGATTCACAAGAAAATACCATTTGAACGAATCTTTGGTGGAATCAGTTGGCCAAATTTTAATGATTAATTGTAAATTGTTTGCTGAGTCATGGTCCTTGTTGAATGTCTATGCACCTAATGTTGATGATGAACAATTTGTGTCTGAAGCTTTTTTAACTTTAAGTCAAGCCAAAGAAAATATTTTGATTGGGGGAGATTTCAACTGTGTATTAGATCCATTATTGGATAATTCTCCGAATATCTTGAAAAAAATCAAAAGCAGTGGTCCAATTGGTTTCCTTGATGAAAGTCTTAAATTTGATAGAGGTTTGGAGAAGGTTAAACCCTACTGAGAAAGATTTTTCATTTTATTCTTCACGTCATGATTCATTTTCAAGGATTGACTTCTTTTTGGCATCAGCACATTTGCAATCTCGTTTTGTTCAAGCTGGATACAAGAGTAGAATAATTTCTGATCATTATTATTCATTTCATGTTGTGCTGGAAATTATTCAATCAACCTTTCGGTGGAGGTTTTATACAATGTTATTGAAAAAACTGGAATTTGTAAAATTCATTAAGGATTAAATTGATTCCTTTTTGGATTTGAATAGGAATACAGTTCAGAGTAATTTTACTTTATGGGATGCTTTGAAGGCGCTTTTACGTGGTCAAATTATTAGCTATGCATCAAAGGAAAAGAAGAAATTTTTGGCAGAGACTCGGTCATTGGAAAAACAGATAGCTGATTTGGGAAAAAAAATTCAGAGGAGTTCTACGGAGGATAATAAGGCAGTTTTGACTAAATTGAAGTTATGATATAATACACTATGAACATATCAATATGAATGTTTGATTCAAAAATCTAAACAACGTTATTATGAGTTAGGGGACAGAGCCCATAAAGTTTTAGCATGGCAACTGAAAACAGAACAAGCATCAAGAACTATTAATGCTGTGAGGAAGGATAATTCAGTTACTTTTAAACCTCAGGAAAACAATGACCAATTTTTATCATTTTATCAGAAATTATATGCTTCTGAGGGAGTTCAAGATGATGGCTCCATTTAATCTTTTTTGTCAGAACTAAATTTGCCAATATTAGGGGAAGATGATGAGGAAACAGGATTCTCCTTTTACAGATTTAGAAATAAAGGATGTTATTCAACAAATGCCTAACAGGAAGTCTCCAGGAGATGGCAGGTTCACTGTTGAATTTTAAAGCGTTTTATGATGATCTGTCCTCTATTTACAGATGTTCTTCATCAGGTAATGCAGGAACAAGCTCTACCAGACTCGTGTTTAAGTGCAATAATAACGGTTATACCAAAAAAAGATAGAGATCCTTTGAATGTAGCTTCATATCAGCCAATTTCTTTATTAAATGTGGATTATAAAATAATAGCGAAATTATTGGCAAATAGACTTGCTAAGTATTTACCACAATTGGTACATGTTGACCAGGATGGTTTTATTAAAAATAGGTATGCTTCTGATAATATTCTTAGAGTGATTTCACTGATCAATGCTTCACATCAGTAACCCAACCTACTAATGGTAGTTGCTTTAGATACTGAAAAAGCTTTTGATAGGATTGAATGGAATTTTTAACCATATAACTATTTACGCAGTGGAAACAGGCCATATTGGCCTTTCGAGTCCACACTGGTTCACTTCCTTTTTTCTTTCTTCTTCTTTGGCCATGTGGTCACATTGTGAATTATATTGGAACTTTATCTGGCCACTTCCTGGCATTCATGTCAAATTATTTTTTTTTTCCATTTTTTCAAACACTTCTGTTTGTTTTTTATTTAAAGTTTTGGAGAAATATAAGTTTGGACCCTTTTTTATTGGTTGGGTGAAGGCATTATATAATAATCCAGTTGCAAGGGTGGCGACAAATGGTCAAATCTCTTCTTTCTTTAAATTATCGTGTTCAACTCGTCAAGGTTGTCCTTTTTCGCCAGCTCTATATGCGTTGGTCATCGAACCGTTAGCTTAAGCTATTAGGCAGAATGAGAATATTAGAGGTATAAAGATAGTAGATGATGAATATAAGATTAATCTATTTGCTGATGATGTTTTGATATATTTAACTAATCCGGAACAATCTTTAACTTACTTGCAAGAATGTTTAGAACAATATAGTAAATTATCAGGATATAAAGTGAATTAGGACAAAAGCAAAATATTACCAATTTCTGAGGGAAATTACGACCAGTGTAGATAAATTACTAAACTCCGTTGGACTGATAAAATTAAGTATTTAGGGATAATGATTGATGTAAATATTCAATCAATGTATAATTTAAAGTATGTACCATTAATGAGAAAGATTAAAGCTGATTTGATTAAATGGAAGGATTTACCTTTGTCGAGTAACTTTTATTAAGATGAATATCTTTCCACGAATTCTTTTTCAATCGATTCCTTGTTCTCTTTCGAAATCTTTTTTTCAGGATTTAAATAAAGTAGTTTGAGAATTTCTATGGAAGGGAAAATTAGCTACAGTAGCTGGAAATATGCTTTGGGAGGTTTAAAATTACCCCATTTTCAAAATTATTATGAAGCAGCACAATTAAGATTTATTAATCGTATGTTGGATGTTTCATGCCCCCCTAGTTGGGCCAGGGTAGAATTGGCTGGTATATTGGAACCTTGTCCACATCAATTTGTATTTGAATGGAATTGTTTTATTACAGAGATATAATGTACCGATTTTGAAACATTTGTTAGAGATTTGGACCAAAAGGAATTTATTAATAGGCTCAAAAGGTAAAATATCGGTTCAAGCCCCAATATATCAAAATAAATTGATTCCTTTTTCATTGAATAATAGATTCTTAAGAAATGGCAGATTAAAGGAATAAAGTTATTGCAAGATTGTTTTGAAGAGGGTAAATTTTTATCATTGAATCAAAGAGAGAAATAAGAGCATTAGTGAAAAATAATTTTGGAAGAGAAATGAAAATTCCTAAGTTAACAAAATTTGAGTTTATGATCTCCCATTTTTCAGATAAGGGTTTTATTTCAGAAATGTATGAGTTGTTACAAGACACTATGGATAAAATAAATTTAGATAAATCCAGGATTAAATGGGAAAATGATTTAATTTGTGATATTAATCAAGCCAACTGGGAGATGAGGTGTTTTGATGGTGTGAATAAATTGTTTAATGTAAAATATAGTATGATTAATTATAATTTTTTGCATCAGTTATATTTAATCCCTGAGAAATTGAGAAAATATGGATTTAGTAATTCAGAGTAGTGTTTTAAATGTGGATCATGTGTAGGAACATTCTGTTTGACTTTGTGATAAAGTTCAATCATTTTGGTATAAAATTAGGGAATTTCTTCAAAATTTGTTTAAAATTCAATTCTTGTTAGATCCCAAAAAATTTTTGTTGGGTTATACTGCTTCATTTATGGACTTTGACTTCAAATTCTCATTATAACCCTAACCAGGTAAATACAGATCCCAGTTACACAAAATACAAGCAACAATATTATAGACTTGTTAAGATGTGGTCGCCTTATTTGAAATGTATGAATTTAGTAATATCTTAAATTGCTGTATATTTTTTTTCAATGTTTCCCTTGTGGGGTTTTTTGAGGGTTGGGGGAGGGATGGGATAGTTGTAGTTCTCATTTTTATATTATGGATTTTGTAAAAGTTTTTGTTTTGAAAATATTAAATAAAGTTTTTTAAAAGAAAGGAAAAAAAAGAAATTCCACTGTGAAAGAAACAGAATATTCAATATGCTCCAGATGGTGGAGCTGATCAATGGGGTTTGACACATCTAACACAAAGTAGTACAATCCAGCCCCATATAGTGATGTATACAATACCTAAACTTCTCAAATTATACTTCATTGGAGGTCAGACAGATTTTAATCTGCAAAAAATGGAACAAGACCGGGGAGCTTATTGTTGATTTTAGGAAGGAGAGGCCGAGGGATCACGCATCTGTCTGCATTAATAGGAAAGAGGTGGAGAGTCAGAACCTTCAAGTTCCCAGGAGTCAATTTATCAGAGGACTTCTCTGGAGCCTGCAGATTGATAGCCATGTTTCATACGCCAAGCTGCTGTTCATCGACATCTGCTCTGCTCTAGGATACGATCATACCCCAGAGACTGGTGGAGAGAAGTTGTTTTCATTGGGACTCAACACCTTTCTCTGTAACTGGATTCTCATCTTCCTAATGGAAAGACCAGTTTGTCCAGGTTGGCAGTAGAAGGTCGAGCACCATCAAGTTGACCACTGGTGCACCTCAAAGCTGTGTGCTCAGTCAGTTCTCGTTCACACTACTGACCCACAACTGCAAAACCAGATCCAGCTCCAACAGAATCATTAAGTTTGCAGATTACATGACAGTTGCCTCATCAGCAACAACGATGAGTTGCACTACAAAGACAGGGTGAAAAATCTCATGAAATAGTGTGAAAATAACAACCTGAGTCTCAAAGTGGGCAAGAAGGAGATTCTCGTGGACTTCAGGAGGACCCGGATCGACCACCCTCCACTACACATCAACAACTCTATAGTGGAGAGAGTAGGGAGCATCAACTTCCTCAGAGTCCACTTATGAAGTGACCTATCCTAGACACATATCTTCTCACTTGTCAGGAAGGCGCAACAACAATGCACTTCCTGAGAAGACTGAGGTGAGCAAGGCTACCGGCCACCATCCTGTCAACTTTCTACGGGAGCTCTATCGAGTGTCCTGCTGGCTGCATCACAATGTGGCATGGTTGCAGCAGAGCATCAGATTGGAGGACAATCCAAAGGACCATACGAGAAGCAGAGAGGATCACTGGGATCTCCCTCTCCCCCATCTATGGGATTTACCATATCAGTGAGGACCCCTATAACCCCAAACTCAGCATCTTTCAGCTACTCTCATCAGGAATGAGGTACAGAACTATCGGAGGCAGAACTGCCAGGCTGAAAAACATCTACTTCGCATAGGCAGTGAGAATGCTGAACAACTGATGCACTGCTCATACAAATCCTCCGTGGCTCAACTATTTATTTAGACATAAATGGAGCACAGTAACTGGCCATTTCAACCCATGACCCCGTGTCACCCAATTAATCTACACCCCTGGTACGTTTTTTGAATGGTGGGAGGAAAACAAAGAACATGGAGGAAACCCATGCAGACATGGGAGAACGAACAAACTCCTTACAAACAGCACCCATCAAACCCCTCCCCTGGCACCTTCCACTGTGGTCGTAGGTGTAATACCTGCACCCAATCCTCCTCCCTCACCATGGTCCGAGGTCCGCAAACCAGGTGAGTACCTCCAAAGAACTAATTTACTGCATCCAGTGCACCCTCTTGCGGCCTTCTCTACATTCGAGAGACCGGTTGCAGATTAGATCGCTTCACCCAGCACCTCCTCTCCTGCAACAAAAGCAACCTCCCAGAGCCAACCATTTCAATTCTGAGTCACTCATTTTTTATCTGGGCACTCTCCCACCCCAGGGCATGAACATTGAATTCACTGCATTCCACTAATCAGCTTGCCTTCCCCCCCCCCCCCCCTAACTAGTTATTCCAGTTCCTACTTCCTTTCTCTCTCTGCCTAGCCTCGACTCCTCCCCCATTCCTACAGACCTCCCCCACTCCCTATCATCTCCCACCCTCACCAATCCCCCTCCCACCTTTTGTTCGGACATCTCTCATGTTCCCCCACACCTTGATGAAGGGCTCAAGCCAGAAACGTTGGTGATGCATCTTTACTTTTGTTACACAAAGGCACTATTTGACCTGCTGAGTTTCTCCAGCATCTGTGTGTTCTTTCACTTAACCATGGTGTCAACAGAATCCTGTTATATTAACAACTTGTTTTGCGCATCTAAACACAATGAAAGGGGAATTTTTGTAAGCAGTGTGACCAAGCCTCATCCTGCAGACTCCAGGATCGGAAGATGATCTTGGAGGATTCCAAGGTGAATAGTGTGCCTTGCTGGCTCATCACTCAGATTTCCTCCCTCACATCCACCCTCTCAACTGCAGAAGTTGCTGCAGGTCAGTCTGGCTCAGATCCCTCTGATTCTTCAACTCTTGGGTCTTTTTGCACAAAAAAGGCATTTGACTTCAAATTCTCGTTATAACCCTAACCAAGTAAATACAGATCCCAGTTACACAAAGTACAAGCAACAATATTATAGAAAATTAGCGAACAGATTGCCCTGGTCCGTGAGAAAAGAACAAACGTAATTTTCATTACAAACCTCACAAGTTAAGCCTTGTATCGGTGCAAACTGGTTGTTTTTCACACACCCCCCCCCCCCACATTTAAAGTTTGAAAATTTAGTTTCCCCCTGTAAATGTAATGCTTTAAAGTGTTATGAGAGCTTCCAAGCAAATTTTAGGCACAGAGGTTATTAACCATTATGTACCACAGTTGCAGCAGAGAGCTCAGTTACCGGGCGTTATTTGGGAGAGGGAGAAGCCTGGGAGACGCTGTGGTTTACCAGTCACAGCGAGAGGGTGGGTCCGTTAGCCCCAGACTCCTGCTTACCTCGGAGAAGTTGAAGGCCAAGGGGATGGTACCTGCCACGTAACAGCCGACCAGCATGGCCAAGGAGAGCAGGCCGATGGTGCTGAGGTCGTCCATGCTGCACCCGCTGCCCGGCAGCAGTCAGAGGCCAAGGCGGGGGAGGGGGGGGGGCGAGAGGCCGCAGGACCCACCCTCAACAAACCCGGCCCGCTCGCTGGCTGCCTCTGCAGTCTCAATCACCAAGCAACTCAAACTCCATGCTCACTCAACCGGAGGAAGAGAGGAACTCCCACAACCGTCATCGCCCAGATCGGCCCGGCGACAGCAGGCCCATGGGGCGGGCCGCTAACTTCCGGTTCAACATCACATCCGGAGCAAAGGACGCTCAACTTCCAGACCAAACCTCAAGCCACACTTTTTTTTTATTTTAACTGTAGGTAAATTAATTCCCGTAAAGAAAAAAATATTCATTATTTTAAATATGTAGGGATTTATGGTTAAATTATCTTTATTGAATGCCCCTCACAAAGATGCGGGGCGCTCCAGGCATTTGCTGTTAATGGTCGGGGAAGAGCTGCAGATGATGTCACGTCGGTTTTTTGGGTGTAGGAGTACTTGCAGGAAATGCTGGGATGGTGCAGCTGCAGTTAGCAGTCTTCGATGAGGGGGTTAGTGGGGGGGGCGAACTGTCGTCTCTGTGCCCCGCACAAAGATGGAGGGAGGTATGAGGCCACCGTCAAATCTGACTGTGGAGGAGCGTTGGGGTCAGTTACCGAGGCCTTGGCTTGACTGCCTCCACTGCCTGGCAGCGACACTCCTCTTATGCCCTTGTCCTTCCTGATTGTGATATAGAGAATTTAGGTTAAAAAGACTTAAGTTAAAATGTGATGATTAATCATAAACAGGGAAGCCAGAACGGACAGAGAGTTTACTAGCAGTCAAGGACAGAAGGAGCTGCTGAATATGTTTTTTTAAACCTATCTTTTCATGGTCATAGTGAGAGACATGCAGGAGACAAAGGATTGATAAGAAGTGTGAGAAACAGAATTCAGTGAATGTAGAGTTCACAGCGTACGTAACGAACGTGATAATTAATAATGCAGTTATACTTAGAATGTTTTTGTAATACTAACCAATTAAAACAGTATTAATAAGAAGGGGAAGGGCAAATAATAAAGGTATAAAAATCAATGCACTGTATGTATCGGGGCTTAACTGGTGAGAAACCAGTTGAGTCCAACTCTGCAGACTTGTAAATAAAGCTTGTCGTGTCATCAGTTTTAAAGAGACTCATGTGTGAGAAGTTCTATTTCTGACACTGATGGATTCAGCAAAGTGCTCCATGCAGCACACAAATAGGGCTGGAGAGTGCGGGTAATCCTGCTTGACCCCAGACTTGATGGGAAAGTTATCTGCTTTCCACCCATTGATTTGGACTGCACTTCAGATGTTTGAAATTCAATTTCAGATTCCCTCCCCAAAACACATTTTGGAGAATCATGTTCGTGTGGGATATCTGGTCGAAAGCCTTCTCCTGGTCAAAGCTGACCAGGCAGGTGTCCTGCACATTAGTGATGGTATCCCTGAGCAGCGCCAGACTGTTAGGGATTTTCCTGCCTAGAACAGTCCAGGTTTGGTCTGGGTGGATTACCTGCATCAGGGCAGACTTGACTCAATTGGTGATGGCCTTGGACAGGATTTTGTAGTCAGCATTTAACAATGATATGGGTCTCCAATTCCTGATATCCTCCTTCTTCCCCTTCTGTTCGATGATGAAGGTAATGATGCCCTCCCTCATGCAGTCTGACATGCTCCCTGCCAGGAGCTTAATGTTGCATACTTCCAGCAGATCCAAGACCACCCAGTCCCACAAAGCTATGTACAACTCAGCCGCCACTTCCCAGAGTGATACAAACCAAAGGAGAGCATGGAGTGCATCGGCTCCCCCAGGATAATTGCTTTCATCTAAGGCCTCTGTGATAGAGGACATGATGTTTTGGGAGGCCATTCTATCGGTAGCCTCCATGTCACACAGTTTGGCATGAAAGGATCTGCAGATCCTCGATGCACATCTTCAAGTATGTGAACAAGTTGTCTTCTTCCTTGAGGTTGTGGAGCTCCCTCTGCAAACCTTTTGGAAGAAAAAGTGTGACCAAGCCTCATCCTGCAGACTCAGGATCGGAAGATGATCTCGGAGGACTCCAAGGTGAATAGTGCACCTTACTGGCTCATCACTGCATGGATTTCCTCCCTCACATCCACCCTGAGGAAGGAGAAGTTGCTGCAGATCAGTCTGGCTCAGTTCCCTCTGATTCTGTCTTGCTCTCCAAACACCCTCGATGATAAAGAACTTCTTGATGTTCTCCTTGGTTACATCCCATCAGTTCACTGGGGAGTCAAAAGAAAGTTTTTGCAACTCTCCAACCAGTGTACTCCTTCTTTAGTGAAGGGAGGGAAGTTTAGGGGAGACGTCAGGGCTAGGTTATTTTACACAGAGAGTTGTGGGTGCCTGGAATGCCTTCTCAGGAATGGTGGTGGGGCTGAAACATTAGGGGTATTTAAGAAACTCTCAGGCAGGCACAGGGAAGTAAAATAGAGGTTTATGGGGTAGGGAGGGTTTAGTACTTGTTTTTAAGGAATTAAAAAAAAGGGTTGGCACAACATCAAGGGCCTGCACTGTGTTATAGTGTTCTGTTTTATGTTCTATCCTTTTAGGCCCTATTTTCCACATTATAATTACATATTGTATGTGTTTAAAATCAAGAGAAGGATTCCCAGAGTCTAATTTTAATTTGCTTAGCAATTTTTTTGTTTCTGAGATGGAAATAAAAATTAAGGAACATGATGAAAATACAGAGCATTTCAGATCTTTCCTGTGTTCTCAGTCGCACTGTGGTCATTTTTACACAGAAACTTAGGAATCATTCCAAAAAAGATGAGGATACTTGCCTCCGGTGTGCCCCAATGTGGCCATTAACACAGGGGCACTTCTACGGCATTTTTATCGACCCTGTGTTGCAGAGTTTGTCCGAGGGGGAACGTCGTATTCATTAAGCCTGTTTCTTACGGAGTGGTTGAGGGCAATTTACACTGCGGCTGCTTGGTAAAAAATGTGTAGGGATATGAGTGGAAATTTTATGGGATGGAATTTGCATTAAAAAATTCTGACCTGACATTTTAACACTGCCACTAGAGCAGAGTTTTCTGCTGTTCAATGGCTGTGTAAAAGTGCCTTGTGGCTCGTGCACAACTTTGCTTGTTCAGCCAACAAAAGGCCTGAAGGGAGAGCGTATTGCTGATCACAAATCAGTAAACAAATGTATGGAAGGCGAATCCTCTGACTGCATAATCTACATTCCTGTGGTGACTTTTATGACCTCAAGGCAACACGAACAACCCAAACTATTTTAAGAGTAATCGCTGTTGCTTGAAATGGGGCAGCCAAATTATGCAACAAGCAAGATCCCACACAGTAGTGAGATAATGACCAGTTGTGTTTTAGCAATGGTTATTATGATACAATGAGAATACAAATATTGTCAACCACAGCTGGGACCAAGCGAGTTGGGAAAGATTGGATAAATACCAATAGAAAGTGATGGAGGTAGGGTATTTGGTTTTCAGTATGCAACTGCAATCTGAGGCGCCTGCAAGCTCACACCAAGACACAAGAGAAACTTGTCCGTGAACTACTCTTTGCAGACGATGCCGCTTTAGTTGCCCATTCAGAGCCAGCTCTTCAGCGCTTGACGTCCTGCTTTGCGGAAACTGCCAAAATGTTTGGCCTGGAAGTCAGCCTGAAGAAAACTGAGGTCCTCCATCAGCCAGCTCCCCACCATGACTACCAGCCCCCCCACATCTCCATCGGGCACACAAAACTCAAAACGGTCAACCAGTTTACCTATCTCGGCTGCACCATTTCATCAGATGCAAGGATCGACAATGAGATAGACAACAGACTCGCCAAGGCAAATAGCGCCTTTGGAAGACTACACAAAAGAGTCTGGAAAAACAACCAACTGAAAAACCTCACAAAGATAAGCGTATACAGAGCCGTTGTCATACCCACACTCCTGTTCGGCTCCGAATCATGGGTCCTCTACCGGCACCACCTACGGCTCCTAGAACGCTTCCACCAGCGTTGTCTCCGCTCCATCCTCAACATCCATTGGAGCGCTTACATCCCTAACGTCGAAGTACTCGAGATGGCAGAGGTCGACAGCATCGAGTCCACGCTGCTGAAGATCCAGCTGCGCTGGATGGGTCACGTCTCCAGAATGGAGGACCATCGCCTTCCCAAGATCGTGTTGTATGGCGAGCTCTCCACTGGCCACCGTGACAGAGGTGCACCAAAGAAAAGGTACAAGGACTGCCTAAAGAAATCTCTTGGTGCCTGCCACATTGACCACCGCCAGTGGGCTGATAACGCCTCAAACCGTGCATCTTGGCGCCTCACAGTTTGGCGGGCAGCAACCTCCTTTGAAGAAGACCGCAGAGCCCACCTCACTGACAAAAGGCAAAGGAGGAAAAACCCAACACCCAACCCCAACCAACCAATTTTCCCCTGCAACCGCTGCAATCGTGTCTGCCTGTCCCGCATCGGACTTGTCAGCCACAAACGAGCCTGCAGCTGACGTGGACTTTTTACCCCCTCCATAAATCTTCGTCCGTGAAGCCAAGCCAAAGAAGATGCAACTGCAGGCACAAAAATTTATTTTTCTTCCCACTCGCCCTCCCCCCACACTTATTAGGTGTTTGTAAAATTTATGAAGAGCATTTGAAGAGAACATCAATCACATACGACATAAGACAAATCTTTGATTCAAGACTCTTTTATTGTCATGTAGTAAAAACAGAAAATAGCAGAAATTGCCCAGCACCCCTTACAGTCAGAAAGAGAAGCAAAAGAGAGTCCCCCAGTGTCACTGAGTGTTCACGGATTCTCCTCCAGGGCTCCCATGACCTCCGCGGCACACAGAGTCCAGCCCAAACCATCTGCAGATCCAAACTTCGACAAAATCAGGAAGCCTTCAGTGCCCTCTGCACCATCTCGGTTCCGATACCTGGTACTCCCTTAGCCAGTCTCAAGCCAGCCTCCAGCAGCCAGAACCTGCGTGTGTTCCTCGCCTCAAGTCACCAACAGCTCTCCATCTGTGTGTTCTTCAGCCTCAGAGCCCCTCAGTGGTCACTATCCCCTGGGTCATCTCCTCTGCTTCTCCTCAGACAGGTGTATGGTGGGGGGGGGTGTCATGATAATGAATATGTATGAGATGTACCGGAAGTCACGTGGTATGAGAGAGAGATAAGAGCACAACCAGGAGAACAAAGGAAACTGGAGAATAAAAACTCGGAGAAGTTTACCTGATAAAACTTGTGTTTAATGTTTTATTAACTTCACATTTCAGGCCACAAATGTGACATTGGCGACGAGGATGAAAGAAGCTTGAAGAAAATTAAAGACTAAACAAGATTACAGAGAACTTCAAGGTGATAAGAATTTTCTCTTTGACTCAGTACTTTTGGGGCTGGAATATTTCCTCATGGCTGGTGCAGACAGTGACTTTCTAACGCATAGTGGAATTGCTCATTTTGACCCAACGGGTGATGCAAGCACTGTAAGTGTGAAGTGGAAGGCATGGCTGGAAGAATTTGAATCCTACGCCGACAGTCGTGGCCTATTTCTAGATACCGGTACAGTTGAACAAAAAGCGCAGAGGAGGGCGTTACTTCTTTTCACCGCAGGACCCACAGTTTGGGAAACATTTAAGACACTTTTGAATACTGGAAGAAAGGATGAGTACCGGAAAGTGGTAGATGCATTAAATGCACACTATGTAGTGACACCGAATGCTACATTTCAACGCCATTTGTTTCGGAGAACGAGACAAGAAGATGGCCAGACAATTGCTCAGTACGTGACGAGACTACACCAGCTAGCTGTTGGATGCAATTACATGCCAGCTGATTTGGACAACCAATTATTGGATCAAGTTGTACAGCACTGCAGATCAGATAAACTCAGAAGACGTCTACTGGAAAGAGGGAGTGAGTTGGAACTCACCGATGCTTTAACCATTGCTGCTGCGTTAGAGGCTGTTGAAGGGCAATTTCATACCATGACCCTGAAAGACAACTCAAGCCAGCAAATTAAGAGGCTCTCACATCGCCATAACCAGCCAAGATATACATCGACACAGGACGTGGAGTGTTATCGATGTGGAAACCGAGGTCACTTTGGAAAAGATCCATATTGCCCGGCCAAAGGCAAAGTTTGCAGAAAGTGTGGAGGTAAGGACCACTTTGCAAAGAAGTGCAAAAGCAAGTCCAATGCAGACCAGAAGAGGAAGAGTACAACTTCCAAAGGCAAAGCCTGGGGGAAAGGAAAGTATCAAAGAAAGAAAGACACCATTCGCCAGATAGACAGTGACGATGATGATGCCCAGGAGGTACAGAGTTGTTACCAATTTACGTTGAATGAAGTACATCATGAGAAGGTCCCAGTGATCATTGGTGGAGTAACAGTGCAGGTCATTGTAGACTCAGGCAGTAACAGTAATGTGATTGATCGACATTTATGGGAGAAGTTGAAAAGGAAAAAAGATCATCTGTACCTCAAAGAAGTGTTCCAAGAAACTGTATCCATACACAGCAACCAAGCCATTGCAGACCATTGGATGTTTTACTGCAACTGTTGAAGCTGGAGATAAGTACACCAAAGCAGAGTTTATGGTCATAGAAGAGAGGGGAGAACCATTGCTGAGTAGAAGCACAGCGCAAGACCTGGCAATACTTCATATTGGAGCTTGTGTCAATTCAATTCAGTCATACGAGGATATGAAGCAAGAATTCCCCGCAGTCTTCCAAGGAGTAGGAAAGCTAAAAGGTCGACAATTGAAGCTAGCGGTAGATGAAACGGTCAAACCCAAGGCACAACCAATGCGCCGAACTCCGTTTGGACTTCGTGGGAAAGTCGAAGCCAAAATTAAAGAATTGATCGAACAAGACATTATTGAACCAGTGGAACATTCGACACAATGGGTCAGTCCCGTAGTGATTGTGCCCAAACCAAAGGGTGACATAAGACTATGTATTGACATGAGAATGGCCAATGAAGCTATAATGTGAGAACAACACCCTATACCAACAGTGGAGGAGATACTTCAAGAACTAACTACCAGCAAGGTATTCTCAAAAATTGATCTGAAATGGGGCTATCATCAATTAGAGCTAGATCCAGGTTCCTGAGATGTAGCAACATTTGTGACTCACTGTGGATTGTATCGTTACAAGAGACTATCATTTGGAATTAATGCAGCTTCGGAGATCTACCAGTATGAAATCCATCGAGTGATTCAAGGCATTCCTGGAGTTGCCAACATTTCTGACGACATCATAGTCCATGCACCAACGAAGGAAGAGCATGACAAACGGTTGAGGCGTGTACTATCTAGACTACAGGAGGCAGGCCTTACCGTGAATGGAAACAAGTGCCAGTTCGGTGTGTCAGAAATGGACTTCATGGGACATAGACTTACACGGGAAGGACTAAACCCTGCAGAGGCCAAGGTGAAAGCTATTGCAGAGGCACGTGCACCTCAGAACGCAACAAAGGTGAGGAGTTTTCTGGGATTGGTCAATTTTTGTGCAAAGTTCATTCCTAATTTCGCTACAGTGGCAGAACCACTAAGGAAACTAACCAGGAAAGGTATACCATTTCATTTTGGATCTGAGCAGAAGAAAGCGTTCACAGTGCTGAAGCAAAGCCTGACAGATGCAAAAACTCTTGGATATTATGATCCGGCGGCATCAACCAAAGTCATAGCGGATGCCAGCCCGGTTGGTTTAGGAGCTGTGTTGGTCCAGATGCATGATGGAGGACCAAGAATCATTGCCTATGCCAGCAGATCGTTATCAGATGTGGAAAGAAGATACTCTCAGACAGAGAAAGAAGCACTCGGACTTGTATGGGCCTGTGAGAGATTCCATGCATATTTATACGGCATTGAATTTGAACTCATCACAGATCATAAGCCATTAGAGGTGATCTATGCACCTAGATCCAAACCATGTGCCAGAATAGAGAGATGGGTACTCAGACTACAACCCTACAAATATAAAGTAATCCACATTGCAGGGAAAACAAACATTGCAGATCCGCTGTCCAGATTGGTGAAGGATGGTGGTCCACAATCCAAGTCAGAACTGGGAACAGAAACAGAGAGCTTTGTACGCTTCATAGCTATTCAGGCGACACCGAAAGCTGTGACTATGAAGGAGGTCAAGAGAGAATCCGAACGTGATCCAGAACTCAGGGAAGTAAGAGAATGCATACAGAGTGGACAATGGGACAAGTGTACTCACAAGGCTTACATTCCCATTAGAGACGAACTTTGTTGCATCGGACAGTGTGTATTAAGAGTTTGCAGGTTGGTGATACCGTAAAGATTGAGACCGAAGATCGTATCCTTAGTGCATGAAGGACACCTAGGTATTGTTGGTACCAAGCAAAACCTCAGGACCAAGGTATGGTGGCCAGGTTGTGATAAAGACACAGAGAAATTTGTTAAAACTTGTCACGGATGTCAAATCACAAGTAGGAGTAATCCGCCAGAACCGATCCAGAGTACGCAACTCCCGACAGGACCATGGATCGACGTAGCTGTTGATTTTCTTGGACCTTTACCAACGGGTGAATCAATTATGGTAGTGATAGATTACTACAGCAGATACTATGAATACGTGGTGTTGAAGTCCACAACCACTGAAAAAACAATACAAGCATTAGCAGAGATATTCGCAAGATATGGATTACCTGTTACATTATACTCTGACAATGGTCCACAATTCATTTCAGAGACATTTGCGGAATACATGAGGACCACAGGTATCCACCATCATAAAGTAACTCCGAAATGGCCGCAAGCCAATGGGGAAGTAGAGAGACAAAATCAGTCCATTGAAAAACGATTGAGGATTGCACACGCAGAAGGACAAAATTGGCGAGAAGCATTGCTATCTTATGTGGCTGTCTATCGAGCAACGCCTCATGCAACCACTGGAAAAAGTCCTGCAGAAGCATTTTTTGGGAGAAAAATCTGCACAAAAATGCCAGAAATAAAGGAAATCCGAGACGACCAGGAGATGAGGGACCACGATGCTGAAAAGAAAGGTGCAGCAAAGCTGTACACAGATTCGAAACGTGGAGCCAAGTACTCAGACATCATGCCAGGAGATAATGTTCTAGTGAGGCATGAAACTGGTGGTAAGCTAGACACACCTTATTACCATCAACCCTATACTGTCGTACCCAGAAGTGGCAGTATGGTGACAGTCAAGTCTCCGGCTGGAGTCCTGTATAAGAGAAATGTATCAGGTGTAAAAAGGTACCAGTCCAGAGATACATCGAGCGAAGAGGTTGAAAAGCCAATACGAGATGCTGAAACTGAGAGACCTGATGATGTTCCAGAGGCAGTTACCAGCACTCCTGATGAAGTGACTAGAGCGACAGAAACACCCGAAGCCATGGAGAGCAGTATTTCCGACGCTGAGAGTGAACAACCGAGAAGCGACGACAATATCGCAGGCAGGCCGAAACGAAACCGGAAAGCACCCAAACGATACGAAGACTTTGTGCCATAGTTTTAATAAGAACTTTGGGACAGTATTTTAATCTTATATCATAAAGTGCATGTATGAGTGCTGTCGGAAGTAAATTTTTTGTAGTTGAGTTATAGTATTACCATTAGTTACGATGTTTGTAGGTTTCCGAGAGATATTGGTAATTGAAGGTAAAGTTTATTTCTGATTAAAGGAGGGATGTCATGATAATGAATATGTATGAAATGTACCGGAAGTCACGTGGTATGAGAGAGAGATAAGAGCACAAGCAGGAGAACAAAGGAAACTGGA
Organism: Narcine bancroftii; assembly: GCF_036971445.1. NCBI lineage: Eukaryota > Metazoa > Chordata > Chondrichthyes > Torpediniformes > Narcinidae > Narcine > Narcine bancroftii. The sequence continues at coordinate 83,865,877 of NC_091470.1, forward strand.
GAATAAAGACTCGGAGAAGTTTACCTGATAAAACTTGTGTTTGATGTTTTATTAACTTCACATTTCGGGCCACAAATGTGACAGGGGGTTCTCCCCATTTTCTGATACCCTGCCCCAGTCCTCTGCTTCCCCAGAGTCTGAAACCCCTCGAGGTTGCTGCCAAACATAGACGCCAGCATCTCGGGCTCTGACCATGTGGTCGCAGGTTTTAAACTACAATCAGCTCTTTTAACAGACCGTTTAAAGCCTGTGTGGAGCCAAAGGCAGTCAGACTGGGCAGTTGGATCATGTGGGGGAGTGCTGTGTCTCTGCTCCCTGCTCTCCACAGACCCTCACCAGCAGCAGCACTACTGTTACAGCAGGTCTGGCAGCTACGCCATTTTTAAAAAAAAATTCTTTCTTTGATTTGGCTGACCTCAGTTGCCTTGTGTGATGATCCACTTATGCTTGTTATTAAAATTAATTGTTGTCAGCATTTTAAAATGTCACTTCTATACGCTCTTGGCTTGCAGAAACACCAGTGCACCCCCCAGTGTGGTTTGTGCTGCAGTTACATAAACCGTCATCAGATGGCGAGCAGATCCTGTCTATTTGGGAAATGATATAGTTGCCTATGCATACTGTTGTCTTCAGTACAGTTGAATCCAGTAAATTACATAGTGGCAGCCATTGTAACAGCATGTGTTGTGGGTCTGCAGGCAACACTTTCCCTTTCCTAGAACATTAAATCCCAAGTGGGAGATCTTGGAACAGATTGCACTGTCTGGTTTGCCTCTAATTTCGTCACTCTTGTCAGGATCAGTCACAAGTTCAACACTTTTTCTTGTAAGCAGGTTGATCCACTCCCCCACAGCTCCAGAGACCGGAGCTGTCTGGGTGGGGTTTGCACGTTCCCAGAGTTTTCTTAGGTGCTTCAGTTTTGTCCAACATCCCAAAGACTTGTAGGTTGGCTGGTTAATTTTCCACTGAAAATTTTCATTTGTGTGTGTGTGTGTGTGTGTGTGTGTGTGTGTGTGTGTGTGTGGTAGAGTCAAGTCAGGAGTTGATGGGAATGAGAAGAATTTTAAATAAGAATTAGGATAAGATGGGCCAAAGGGCCTTTTTCTTTGCCTAATAATTCTATGCACTGTGAACATTGCAGACAAGATGCAGAAGTGGACTACTCAGCCCAACTCATCCAGGCCTACCTGCTCTAGTCCCATTTACCTGCATTTACCATATTCCTGTAAACCAGTGATTTTTCAAACTTTTTCTTTCCACTCACATACCTCCAAGTCATCAATGCTCTGCGATTAGTAAGGGATTAGTTAATGAGGTATGTGAATGGAAAGAAAATAAATTGAAAACCAGTGTTTTAATCATACCTGACTCGTTATGTGCATGGTTTCATAACTCCAAAGGAAATGGACCAGACAATTTTTCTCAAGCAAAATATTTCAGCCACAATTGGGTCCAGAGCAGTGATTGTCAACCTTCCCTTCCCACTCACATACCACCTTACTAATCACAGAACACCGATGGCAGAGGGATTACTTAAAATGGTATGTGAGTAGAAAGAAAAAGTTTGAAAACCACTGCTCTAAACATTCCTGATTCATGTACCTGTCCAAATGTATTTAAAGCATCACACATGTACCCACCTCTACAGCTTTCACTGGTAACTTGTTGCATTTTCTCTGTGGAAAAGGTTTCCATTTAGATCCCTTTTAAGTCCTTCCCCTCTACCTTAAATCTATGCTATCTAGTTTTACATTCTCCTATTCCAGGGAAACCTTATCAATGTCCCTCATTTTCTATACCTCTATTCAGTCCTTCCTATGCTCCAGTGGGAAAAATCCTAGCCTGTCCAATCTCTCCTGATAGTCCTCCAGATCCAGTAACATCCTGTTCTTTCTTGCACTCTACCCAGTTTTAATTTCATTTGGAGATACAACATGGTAACAGGTCCGTCTGGCCCATAAGCCCACTTCACACAAAATACATTCATGTGACTAATTAACATACAAACCTCGTTCGTGTTTAGAGGGTGTGAGGAAACCTATGCAGGCAATGGGGAGAATGTACAAACAGCACTGGATTTGATCCTGGGTGGCTGGTGTAATAGCATTGTGCTAACTACTACACTAACCATGCTGCTCTTAATGATGTCCTTCCTACAACATGGTGAACAGACAGCTCACATTATTCCAAATATGGCCTTACCAACATTTGGTATTGTTGTAACATGATATCCCAACTCTGTACTCAAGCCTTGACTGAGAATAGAAGTTGGTACACTCAAAACCTTTGAGCAAAAGCATGTGGAAAGCACACAAACCTCCTTCTGATTGATCACTTCCGCCACTACGCAGCGTAAGAAATGATCACAAATTTGTCCTCCGGTGACTGCCTTCAATCATCTTTGGGAAGGTGAAGATAGTGGACAAGCATCAAAGGCATGCAAGGAAATCTCAAGAAAAGGGCTGTACAGAAGACCAAACGCACAAAGAGTTTTCAGGCCTGTATGGTGGTGGACAAGTACAGGACAGAAGGGGTGGGGAGGTTTCCAAAAACTTCACATCTTTAATTGCCCCTGAGATGGTGGTGAGCTGCCTTCCTGAACTGCTGCAATAATTCTGAGGAAGGTACTCACATCTGTGCTGTTGAGTGAGTTCCAGGATTTGGACCCAGTGATGATGAAGGAGCACAATATAGGTCTGGGTGATATGTGCCCTGGAGGGGACCTGCAGGTGGTAGTGTGCCCATGCATCCACTGGCTTTGTGGGAGTAGCTGCAGGTTGAGAAGGTGATGTTGGAGTAGCAGTTTATTCTGCTCCAAAAATAGTTGGTCAAATTGAATTTCTGGAAGGTAGGGAGACTCAGTTATGATAATGCAATCATCGTGGCTGCCTCCACTACTCACTTTATGATGGAAGCAAGTTATTGATGAACCAGATGATGATGGTTAGGCCTAGGACACTGACCTGATGAACAGCTGCATCACTGTCCTGAGGAACAGCTGCATCACTGACCTGAGGAACAGCTGCATTACTGTCCTGAGGAACAGCTGCATCACTGTCCTGAGGAACAGCTGCATCACTGTCCTGAGGAACAGCTGCATCACTGACCTGAGGAACAGCTGCATCACTGTCCTGAGGAACAGCTGCATCACTGTCCTGAGGAACAGCTGCATCACTGTCCTGAGGAACAGCTGCATCACAGTCCTGAGGAACAGCTGCATCACTGTCCTGAGGAACAGCTGCATCACTGTCCTGAGGAACAGCTGCATCACAGTCCTGAGGAACAGCTGCATCACTGTCCTGAGGAACAGCTGCATCACTGTCCTGAGGAACAGCTGCATCACTGTCCTGAGGAACAGCTGCATTAATGGTCAAGTTTATTGTTATTTGTTGTACAACCCGGTGAAACAACATTCTCTGGTGCTCTGTGCAAAACATGCAGAGACTCAACCAGACCTAACACACATACAAACAGTATATATGCAGGATAAGTATTAATCTATAAAAACAAATAAAGAAATATTGCTTTGTGCAATTGAGAGTCTTGGATGGTTCTTGTGAGCAGTTCCTTTGGTCATTCAATATTCTCACTGCCTGTGGGAAGAAGCTATTCCTCAGCCTGGTGGTGCTGGCTCTGATATTCCTTTATCTCTTCCCCAAAAGAACCAGCTGAAAGATGCTGTGTGCAGGGTGGAAGGTGTCCTCAATGATTGTGCGCTCCTTCTCCATTTCTTCGATTCATTTCTCTGCAGCAACTATACCACACTGATGCTCTCAATGGACTTCTATAGAAGATTGACATAATGGTGGCTGGTAGCTTTGCCCACTTCAGACTTCTCAGGAAGTGCCATTGCTGATGGTCTTTCCTGACAAGTGAGATGCTGAGTATCCATAATGGGCCACTAGTTAAGTGACTCACTTCAAGGAACTTGGTGCTCTCCACTATAGAGTTGTTGACATGTAGTGGAGTGTGGTCTTTCCTGGTCCTCCTGAAGTCCACAATAATCTCCTTCATCTTGTCCACGTTGCAACTTGGGTTGTTGCTCTCGCAGCATTTCATGAGGTTTTCCACCTCTTCTCTGTAGTGTGACTCATCATTGTTGCTGATGAAGCCAATGACTGTTGTGTCAACTGCAAACCTGATGACACTGTTCAAGCTGTATCTGGTGATGCAGTCGTGGGTCAGTAACACAAACAGGAGTGTGCTGAACACACAGCCCTGAGGTGTGCCAGTGCTCAGTGTGACAATGCTCAACATTCTGCTATCAACCCAGACAGACCGTGGTCTTACCATTAAGAAGTCCAGACTCCAGTTCCAAAAAGGGGTGTTGAGTCCCAATGAGATCAGCTTCTCCACCAGCCTCTAGGGAATTATTGTATTAAATACTGAGCTGGTTGATGAACAGCAGCCTGGTGTATGAGGCATCATTCTCCAGGTGGGCCAGGATGGAGTGAAGTGACAAGGCTATAGCATTGTTTGTGGAATGGTTTCTTCTATGGGCAAATTAAAATGGATCCAGCATCTCTGGGAGGTGCGCTTTGATGTATTCTATCACCAGACGCCCGAAGTATTTCATAATGGTGGAGGTCAGTGCCATAGGGCAGTAGTCACTGAAGCCTGTTATTGTTGCCCTCTTGGGTACCATGGCTGTCTTGAAACCTGTGAATGATTGACTGCTGCAGTAAGGTGTTGTTGATGTCCTTATAGATGTCCGTCAATTGATATGTGCAATTCTTCAGTACCTGACCAGGTATGTTGTCTTGCCCCGCCACCTTGTGTGGGCTCACCTTGGATAGGGTTCTCCTCACCTCGGCCACAGCTATGTGGGGGTGGGCCTTCATTTGGGATGCAGAGCTTTCTTTGCCATCACTCTGTTCTCATCAAATTGTGCATCAAAGGTGTTCAGTCTGTCTGGAAGGGAGGCATCGATGTCTTGAACTTGCACAATTGACTTGTGATCTGTTATAGTTTTGATCCCTTGCCAGTAAAAACCCAATGCTGCAGAAACTCAGCAGGTCAAACAGTGTCATTTATATAGCAAAGGTAAAAATATATAGCCGACGTTTCGGGTTTGAGCCTTTCATCAAGGTATGGAAGGGCTCAAGCCAGGGTCAGCACCAGAACGTATGTTGGGGGGCGGCATTAGCAAGTTTGAGGGAGGCAGGGACGGATCTGTTTATGGTGGGGGGGGGGGTGGTTTGCTGGGAGGATGCGACCTGTCGATGGGAGTGGGTGTTGGTGCTGGTAGGATCCAGACCTGTTGAGGAGGGGGGGTTGCCAGCAGGAGCCTACCATCATTGAGGCCATCCCCTCCAACGTGGGACAGGAGGTTACTCTTTTTATTTGCTACTGATGCTTGTCACACGCTAGTGACGTGGCCGGGGGCAGGTAGAGAGTTGCTAGTGTGCATCAAGCTAGACGCTACTGATGTGGGAGGGAGTGGGGTGGGTCTGATGGCCAGGGATGACTGTGGCCCTATGGGGGGGAACAGCACTTTGTTTGGGGGGAGCAATCCCCATGGATGCTCCCCCTTGGCGCTGACCCTGGCTCAAGCCTGAAACTGTGCCTCTCCCCAACTCTTTTGTTCAGATGCGTGCTGACATTTTTCCATATTTCGATGAAGGACTCAAGCCCGAAATGTCGGTTCTGTATTTTTATCTTTGCTATGAAAAGGACACTGCTTGGCCTGCTGAGTTTCTCCAGCTTTATGTGCTTACTTTAACTTTAATCATGTCTACAGATTTTCATCTTTTACTTTTGATCCCTTGCCACATGTGAATTGTGTTGCCGAACCTGTGGATCCTCTAGCCCACCAGGTCTGGTCTGGACATGGGAGGCACACTGCAGCCATGTACAAGGAGCAGAATTAAGAACCAGTGCTACCAGGAGATCACCCAGCCATTTGATGAAACAGTCAGTGGACCAGGCAAGACATCAAGTTGTGCTTTTTTTGCGAGGCAGGACGTAGACACTCTGTTGAAGCCTTTAGGCCCATGCCTGCACTGAGACATTCCTCACACACTGCTGCCCTCTGCTCCCAGGTTACAGCTCACTGATCCCGTACAACTGTCTGTGCCCACAGAGCATCAGTTCTTACCCTGGCATCTGGTACAGTGAATGCAGCTTGAATCTTCCAAGTCAGGTTTATACATTGAACTAATTCAGCAAGGAAATCTTTGAGGTCAAATGATGCCAAGGCAGTCCTGATGGAAGCCAGGAGTCTCACAAAGGCTAGCGGTTGAGGATGCACTATGAGTGGTAGGGTGGAACAGTATGGAGACTCTAGCAAGTCCAAACATTTGAGTGGTGCCTGCAGCATGCCCCTTAGAGGAAGTGCCTACTCTCTCTTCAGCAAGACTGGGTTGTGAGTGGCCCTTCAACTGTTGAGAGGGACACACTGTGATTTTTTTTGGCTGACTTCAGATAAATAGTGCTGGTGTGTGCATGTGGTAACAATGGTTCCTTGTATGGGTGAGTCGTATACTGAATATTTTTTGGTATGGTTATATATAATTGTGGCTATGTGACTATGCCAGATAGGATGTATGGTTAGACTTGTGAATCTGTTGGTGTCATGTGGCATTGTACAATAGGTATTATGTGTGTGGAGAAGTGAAAAGTGAAAGCCATTTTGTGAAGATCAATTATTTGAGCATGACACGCACATTGATGTATCCAGTCAAGCCATGAGATTTCTCACAGCACTGATCCATAGTTCTGGGAGTTGGGAACTTGTGAACGGTTCTCTTGCCACCACACTCCAGGCGACTTGGGAAGAAGTGTGCCTCCCTCTCCCTCTCTTCAGTTTCTTCCGCCAGGATTTGTCATCCCTCTGCAAAAGCCTCAAGGCCTACTCCCTGGTGTCGATATTCCCTCTCTGTTGCATTGTCCATTGTATTCCACGCTGTAATGTTTGCAGTTGTTGGAGTGGTTCTAACAAAGGCTATAACCCCTGCTGAAGAAGGCAGCGGTATGGCAAACTAATGGTAATGCTATTAATGGTGGGCTTGGCATCTCAAACACAGTGGTGATTTTTAAATAATGACGACTAAATATCTCATGGAACCAACACTATAGAATTGGGGCACATTAAACACGTAATCTGTTATAGTCACATCACAGAAAAGGACATTTAGTCCTGCTGTTGCATGCTGCACACAGGCATCCTCCCAGCCTGCTCTCTTCCATCTTTCTCACCTCTTGTCCTCATGTAGATCTGCATAAATATATTTATAATGTTTGCTTCCAGCTTTTCCACCTCCCAAATTAGAACTGTACACAAACATTTTGCGGTTGATCGGTTCTTTATAAACAACATAATCTTGTTCTGTTGACTAGACTTTAACACTAACCTTTACATGTGAAAATATAGATATTTGACACTGCCCCTTTTGTTGATGGAGTTGTCTGCTATTTAAAAATAAATAGTTTGATGATCATGGTCGTAAGTCGTGCTGCACAATGAAACTGTAAAACCCAGTCAGCTAGTGCTTTGCCTTAAGATCCAATCCAAACCCTTTCTCTGTCTGTGCCATGACCTCCAAAGCTTTATTTTTGAAATTATCCCTCCAACTTAACTGTGAGGGTGTTGCAATGACACATGAGTACCTCTAGGAGTTGACTAGCGAACAATGTTTGTCAACCTCTTCAACATAGCCATATATCACTGGATGCTTTGTAGGAGCCAAATCAGAAGGACCTTGGCACTAAGGCACATGAAATTTTTAGAACACGTAAAGCAATTCCAGAGCTGGGTGGTTGAAGGGATGTTTGAGGAGTGGAGTGGAAGAAAGATGGGATGTAGAGAAGCTGGAATTTGAGGGGGGCAGTGATGGGTCGAGCTGTTTGGAATTTAAAAGAAGGGAGAGACAATGGATAATCTATTTTTTCGAAGTTGTCCCACTTTACTCACAGGGTAAATGTGGTCCCAGAGCCAACTGGGTGTGATCATATGACTTGCTGCTTTCATCAATGTCTGATGGATATCAGGATTTGAAGGGCCACATTTGATTGTCTTTGGCCATTTATTTTAAAGTCTGCTAACGTTTGCTATTTTTTCATTGAATATTTTTAGCCTTTGAATGCCATTCACCAGATCAGCATCCATCTGTACACACTCTCTCTAATCTCCAGGGCAATGAAATGCAAGAGATTACAGATAATGGAATTTGGAGCAAAAAAAAGATGAAAGAACTCAGTGGGTCAAGCAATATTTCTGGGGGGAAAGGGATGGGTAGAGTTTCAAGACCTGATGCAAGATCCCAACCCAAAAAATCTCTCATTCCTCTGACTCCAGATATGCTGCCTGACCTGCTAATTTCCTCCAACAGTTTCTATTTAGCTCTGGGATATGGTAATAGATGGATACAGGTGGGAGGGTGGAAAGAAAGAAGCTGGGAAGTGATGGGGGAAGAGAGCAGAGGGCTAAGAAGGGTAGGAGAAGGAGGGGAGCTACACAAAAGGAGACAGAGGGCTAGAGTCCCCTCTGCTCCTGCTCCCCATCTGTTATCCCCACTGCTCTCTGTTAGCCTGTGCTCCTCCCCCTTTCCCCATCTCTTTTGGGGCACATTCCCAACAAAGGGCTCGGGGCCCATAACGTCGACTACTTTGTACTTCCTATGGGTGCTGAGTTTCTCTGGCTCTTTTATCTATTGTACAAGCCCCCCGCCCACCCCATCCCCCTTCTCACCAACCCCCGCTTCTGCAGATTTTCTTCTTTGAGTCTTATGATCTATCTCTGTGTGGTTCTTTACTCTTGAGGCACATCCATAGAATTGGTTATTTAATAAATTGAGGCCAATCTTGTATTTTACTCCTCCCCATCACAACTGGATGTAATGCCAAGAGGAAACACAAAAATAACTGCAGATGCAGAGTTGGAAATTCAAACCCTGTAGTTTCCCAATTTTGTTTGGGGAATCTGCATCCAATTAATCAAATAACACTAAATCCTCCAGCCACTGAGTCAAGTCAAAACTCAATGCTGGAGAAACTCAGCAGGTCAAAGTGTACTTTATTTTGCAAAGATAAAGATACATAACCAGTGTTTTGGGCTTGACCCTTTCATCAAGGACTCAGTCACTGAATCAATGTGTTCTTTTCCTGGCAGTAAGGTAACTGACTTGACGAAGTCGGATGGACGCTCGTTCTAATTTGGAAATCACTTGTGATATTAACATATAAAAAACATAACAATTACAGCACGGAAACAGGCCATTAGGCCCTTCTAGTCCGCACCGAACCAAACACCCCTTTCTAGTCCCACCTCCCTGCACAATGCCCATAACCCTCCATCTTCTTCTCATCCATATATCTGTCCAACCTTTTCTTAAATAATACAATTGACTCCGCCACCACTATTTCTCCCGGAAGATCATTCCACACGGCTACCACTCTCTGAGTAAAGAAGTTCCCCCTCATGTTACCTCTAAACCTCTGCCCCTTAATTCTTAACTCATGTCCTCTTGTTTTAATCTTTCCTCCTCTTAACGGAAATAGTCTATCCACATCCACTCTGTCTATCCCTTTCATAATCTTAAATACTTCTATCAAATCCCCTCTCAACCTTCTACGCTCCAAAGAATAAAGACCCAATCTGTCCAATCTCTCCCCATACTCCAGATGCTTAAACCCAGGCAACATTCTGGTAAACCTTCTCTGCACTCTCTCCACTCTGTTTATATCCTTCCTATAATTAGGCGACCAGAACTGCACACAGAACTCCAAATTAGGCCGCACCAATGTCTTATACAATCTCAACATCACCTCCTAACTCCTATATTCCATGCAATGATTGATAAAGGCCAGCATACTAAAAGCCTTCTTCACCACCCTATTCACGTGAGTTTCTACCTTCAGGGAACGATGTACCGTTACTCCTAAATCTTTCTGCTCTTCTGTATTCATCAATGCTCTCCCATTTACCACGTATGTCCTATTCTGATTCTTCTTACCAAAATGAAGCACCTCACACTTATCAGCATTAAATTCCATCTGCCATTTTTCAGCCCACTTTTATAAGCAGCCCAAATCCCTCTGCAATCCTTGAAAACCTTCTTCAATATCCACTATTCCACCTATCTTAGTATCGTCTGCATATTTACTAATCCAATTCACCACCCCATCATCTAGATCATTAATGTATATAACGAACAACAATGGGCCCAATACAGATCCTTGAGGCACACCACTGGTCACCGGCCTCCAACCTGACAGACAATTATCCACTACCACTCTCTGGCCTCTCCCTTTCAGCCAATGTTCAATCCATTTGACTATCTTAAAATTTATACCTAAAGACTGCACCTTCCTAACTAACCTTCCATGTGGTACCTTATCGAAGGCCTTACTGAAGTCCATATAGACAACATCCACTGTGCTACCCTCATCCACATTCCTAGTCACCTCTTCAAAAAATTCAATCAGATTGGTCAAACATGACCTTCCTCCCACAAATCCATGTTGAGTGCTCCTGATCAGACCCTGTCTATCCAGATGTTTATAAGTACTATCTCTAAGAATTTTCTCCATTAATTTACCTACCACAGACGTCAAACTTACAGGCCGATAGTTGCCAGGCTTCCTCCTTGAACCCTTTTTAAATAACGGAACCACATGCGCAATGCGCCAATCCTCCGGCACTATCCCCATATCTAATGACATTTGGAAAATTACCGCCAGAGCCTCTGCTATTTCCTCCTTCACTTCTGTCAATGTCCTGGGGAAGATCCCGTCTGGTCCCGGAGACTTATCCACCTTTATATTCTTCAAAAGCCTTAAAACTACACCTTTTGTAATCTCTATATTCCCCATATTTACCCAATTTGCTTTTTGAAGGGTTTTCGGCCAGAAACGTCTACTTATTATTGCTTTCTAAAGAAGCTGGCTGACCTGCTGAGTTCCTCCAGCACCTTGTGTGTTGCTGTGATTGAAGCTTTTTGTGAGGGTCTGCAGAAATGTAATGGATGAGAGGCATAGATAGGGTGGACAGCCAGCGTCTTTTCCCAGGGCAGGAATAGCAAATACCAGAGGACATGTGGGCAATGTGAAGGAAGGGAAGTTTAGGGGAGACATCAGGGGCAAGTTTTTTTTCATACACAGAGTGCCTACAATGCCTTGCCTGGGGTGGTGGTGGAGGCTGAAACATTAGGACACTTAAGAGACTCTTAGACAGGTACGTGAGTGGAAGAAAAATAGATGGTGACAGAGTAGGGAGGGTTTAGTTTTTTTTTAAGAATATATGGTTCAGCACATTATCAAGGGCCATGCTGTGCTGTGGTGTTTTATGGATTACCAATCGTGTGCTGAGAACCGGATCCTGAGTCATGGTGGGCATTTCCATAAGGTTAAATGACATGAGACCAATGGTGAGCTGGCCAGTTGAATACAAAATTGGCTGAGTAGTTGGAGACTGAGGGTAGTGGTATAGAGTTGCTTTTGGGATTGTCGTTCTGTGACTAGTGATTACTGGAGTGCTGCAGAGATCAGTGCTGGGTCCACTGTTGTTCATTGGCAACAGTGGACAGGATCGTGGTTCTGATGGTTGTGAGCACCAGTTTCACTCTGGCAATGTCAGTTCCTAATAAGGACCAGGTTTTGGCGCTGTCCTTAGAGTTTTGTCTGTGGGATGAGATGTCACACCAAGGTCCACTTTCACTAATGTGTACTAAAGGGATCCTATTGCAATATTCAGAGAAAAGGAATTCTTTGGTGTCCTGATAAATACGTGGCCATCAAAAACAAACTTTCCATTTTCAAATAGTCACCTCTGAGATCTAACAAATTATGTCCAGATGTTGTCAAAGGCACTGTAAATGTGCATTGAATTATTTAATAGTCCTAAAATTGGCAGGTTTCCTGTAAACATTTGCTTGCCTGTTGTTTCCTGTTCCGTGCCTTCCACTCCCTGGATCTCGCAGCTGTGAGGTTTCTGTCAGCAGAAACCTGCTCATGTTACTTCCACGGTGCTTGCAACCATTTCGGAGGAATATATTTTCTAACCTACCTGCCTGCTATGTGAAAGAATTTTGCATCTAACTACAAGACTTCATTAGCAAATTTCTAGAAATGATTCCTTGCACTGGTGTGATGGACTTGGTGAAGGAGCACACACCAGGAGATTGCAGATGCTCTAATCTGAAGCCTAACACTATCTGATGGAGGAACTAACGGGTCAACCAGCTTCAGTGGGAGAAAAAGAATGGTCGACATTTTAAGGAAAGCCCTTGATCAAACTGGGGATATGTCGAAGAAAAGCTTGGTTCACAGGGACCCCACATGGGATTGGTGAACCCTGTAGAAGTGAAATATGACAGAGGCATCAGATTGGCAGATGCTGAACTAAAGGGCAGAAGGGCATGTAAAACAAGGGGGGGGGGGTCAGGTGAAGGTGGATGAGTCATACAGGGTTGGGTGGGGGAACATTAGTTACCTTGGTTACAAACATCCTTGTTTTTTTGTATTAACTTGAGGGTTCCCAGCTTCATATGAATATAATCTTCAGGACAAAGTCCTCAGAGGGGATGACTCCTCGCATATTGTCCTCATGCAGAATCCAGATGGTCTATGGGATTTGTGGTGGCTTGTCAGATTGTCCTCCAGGCGCATGCCCATAGTTATTTGTTACATGCATTGGTCAGGAGGAAGACTTCTATCTAGCTCATTTTAATCCCAATCATTCTCTTTGAAATTTCACTGCCTGAGAAAGGCAAAGTTCTTCAGAGGATCCCTCATGCAGACGTAACTTCAAGGGTGGTTTCTTCATTGCTTGAACTTCCCAATATTTAATATCAATCCCAAATTGCTTCAGATTTCTTTTTGAGTTAAATTACAACACTTCTCATCAAAGTTTCCAAACCTTGCCTTTCTTCCTCACAGGAATATGTCGGTTCTGAATTCTGACAACTTTCACCTATCAGATGTGGACTTACCCTGTAACAGCTACTCCCAATCTACTCTCCCAAACTCCTGTTGATTTAGTACTCCCTCAATTTAGCACATACCACCGAGATCCAGTCTTATTCTTATCCATAACTATTTTAAAACGTAGAGTTATATTCACTGTTCCCAAAAAGCTCTCCCACAGAAACTCTGATCGTCCAGCCAGGCTAATTTCCCAACACAATGTCCAGTGTGACTGCTTCCCTGACATACTATGTCATTACACCCACTAACAAGTTCTGCCCTGTCTAAGCCTCAGGTACCAATGGAGTCCCAGTCAATATTAAGTCAAAGTCATTGATCACAACAACCTCATTTTTACATCTTTCCAAGATTTTTGTTTACACTATAATCACACCGTTTTGGTTTAGGGGTATCCTATCAGTTTATATAATCATTTCCAGAAGATAATAGACTAAGGATGACTTGGTTGATCTTCAGTCTTCCTTGCAATCGCTGTCACAGTCAATGACTGATTATGCACACTCCAATTTGAGAGGATGGTCAATCCATTTGCTGGAGTTCTGTTAGCTTACCTGCTCCTCCCAAATGTTATGCCCTTGCTAGATGCCAGGCCAAGCCTTGGATCCTATCTTTCTGAATCAGTTTTTCAAATTACCCCTCCTCTGTGTGGTTGGATGGAACTTGACACTGAAGTCCAAATTTTCTAAAGGGGTGGGATTAGTTATATCTTTCCTTTCTTTGGCTTGGCTTCGCGGACGAAGATTTATGGAGGGGGTAAAAGTCCACGTCAGCTGCAGGCTCGTTTGTGGCTGACAAGTCCGATGCGGGACAGGCAGTCACGGTTGCAGCGGTTGCAGGGGAAAATTGGTTGGTTGGGGTTGGGTGTTGGGTTTTTCCTCCTTTGCCTTTTGTCAGTGGACCTACAAGATACATCTGATGAAGGGCCCAGGCCTGAAACTTTGATTACTCTTTTCCCCCCATGGACGCTGACTGACCTGCTAAACTTCTCCAGCATGCTTATGATTTGTACCCAAACACAGCATCTGAAGACTTTCTTATTTAACTTAACACAATACAATTTGTTGTATTTGGATGCCACTGAACACTGTTGTGACTGTGGATCACATGTACAGCTGGACGATTCAGCCATTGATACAAAGTCATCAGTGAAATTCACTTTATTGTTTGTTATCCATTTTCCCAGCACCACCCCAATCCTGCAGTTATCGGGCAGATACTCAGACCTACCAAGGAGAAGATCTATATTTTGCTGTAAAGTCAGGCCCAGCAATCGGGAAAATAAGTGGAGCCCCACATCCTGTCCCCCAAATGAGCTGGTGCATGTGGTTTTACAGAAAGAGGGTATAGAATGCAAGCAGAGCTGTTGTCCCTTGACTTTCAGGAACAGTCTTGCTTAGTGCTGGAATCTTCTGTCAGCGGATAAAAAAACCCTACTTCACACTAATTTGTAGTAGACAGTTAGATGTTAGACAGCTGTTTTAAATTGAATTTTCATCAGTGATCATTTCAAACAGCATATTAATGCCATACTCTTCACTCAGTTAATGGATACTTTGAAGAATTGGTTTGGATGCCTTATCTCTTTCCCATCCGTGGTACATTTGTTTTAACAAATCACAAGGCGTATCCATCTCTCTCTCTTGTTTCAAATTTCCAATGTGGCATTTTGGAAAATGTGCATGAAATAATGAGTTAATGATTTCTGTGTAGAGTAATTTAAGAAACGTTAGTATTCTTCAAGTGATACTGCCTGATGTTGTACCTTTAGTTTCATTTTTAATCGAGTGATTTGGCAGTGTGTGATAGCCCAAATGTTGGCACTGATGCTATTCTCTTGTTCCTCTCCCGTAGATTGGTACTTTTTAAAGACTTATATTTTGTTCTGGTGCCTGATGAAATGTGATCAAAAAGGAGCCCTGACGATTCTTCAGCCCCTCAAAGGCTCAGCAACTCATTTCCTTCAGCATCAAAGCACATTTAGGAATATTGTCCCATCTACCGAGAAATTGTGAAAATTTTGGTTTGCTTGTAGATCAATCCTTGCACGAGAACAAAGTAGTGCAAAAGTCCAGAATATAAACATTACAGAGGTAAGGGGTGATCAGAGAGTAGAACCGTAAAAGAGGGAACCAGAGTATCATCCAGCTTGTCCAGACTGACTGGTTTGCCTGCCTGAGCTAATCTCATTTGCCTGCTCTTGTTCCATCTCCCTAAATGTCTTGTAAATGGTGCCAATTGTACCCACCTCTCCCACCACCTAGTTGGTGAGGAAGTTGCCCCTTGGGTCCCTTCTAAATTCCCTATTTTAATATTTAAATATTCTTAACCCATGTTCTATTCATTCTAAACTTTTATGTTCTGTGGAGAAGACTGGCCATTTACCTTGTCCAGGGGCAGCGTAGTTCGTGTACCGGTTAGCACAACACTTGGATTCTGTTTTGCACTGGTTTCTCACGTAGAGCATTGTCAAGGCCATTAATAAATTACATGCAGACTAAATCAATCACACTGCTCTTATCAATATACAGTACTCTGAATAATTAGTTTGATTCAGTCTCCCCTTAATAAAGCCACGAGCATTTTTCCAGTAACATTCATACATTGATAATAGGTTGGAGATTGATCTACATTTAGAACCACCTCCTTTTTAACATAGTATTTTACCTCCCCCCTCCCCCCTGACCCCCACATGCCATAATGTCTTTCCCCTCAGTAAATACAAATGAAAAGGCTCACCTGTGTTCTCTGGCTTCATGCACAGGTTGTCTCTTTGAACCCTACTCTTTCCCTTATCACCTTGTCACCCTAATTCAAAATGCTTTGGGATTTTCCTTAATCTTGTCTGCCAACAATAGCTCATGCCCCCTCTTTGCCCTCCCTTTTATACATTCTATACTCCTGAAGAGATTTGCATGCTTTCAACTCCCTATACCTGCTTTTTGTTTCCTTTAGCTAACCTTGACATCCATGATTCCTTGGAGCTGTCCCTGCCTTTCACCATTACAGTACATTAGCCCTGAACTCCCACTGCTTCATCTTTGAATGACTTGTCAGATGTTACCTGCAAGTAGATGCTCTCTGTCTTCTTTAGCCTTATGATACTGAAATTGGCCTTCGCTTCAATTCAGGTCCTTATCCCTTTCCAAACCAGGCATTGTTCATGAAATGATTTAGTACAATGCTATTACATTGCCAGCAACCTGGGTTTGAATCTAGCCCTGTATAAACGTTCTCCCCATGTCTTCTTCGGGCACTCCGGTTTCTTCCTACCCTTCAAAAAGGTACAGAGGTTATAGGTTAATTTTGGTGTAACTGGGCAGCACGGATTTAAATGGATGGAATTGGCTTCTACTGAGCTGTAAATAAAAATTATAATTTAAAACCCACATCGAAAATTACAAAGTTATGGTCACCATCTTCAAAATGCTATAAAAATCTCATGCAAAATGCAGCTTAGGCCATCTTGCAAACCAGCCTCCCCTCCAATGACTCCATGTACACCTCCTGCTGCCTCAGGAAAGCTGCAATTATATTGAGGGACCCATCCCACCCCAGTTACTTTCTCTTCTTTCCCCTTCCATTGGGCAGAGATCTTGGAAACATGAACCTACAGATTTAAGGCCAGTTTCAATCCTGTTATCTGACTCAAATGGACCTCTCATTGGTAAAAGGTGATGCTCCTGCACTGTTTGTAACTGTACTTTTCTCTATACCTTGCACATTGTCTACTATAATAATCCTATTACTCTTGCTTCTCTCTGGGATTTGTGTTCACATCTCTTATCTCTTTCTCCATCTTTTGCTGATGGATACTTCAGGCTTCGTATACCCCCTGCAGTTGCAACCTGAATTGACGACTGTCCGTTTCCCTCCATGAGTTCCCTGACCAGTGATTTCCTCCTGTAGTTTGTTTTTCGCTGCTAGTGATCATTCCCTTTTGTTCCAAACTCTACTGATTTTGGCCCCATTTAAGGGTAAAGGACATCCTCCCCCCCCCTTAATCAATAGGGTGGCATGGGTTAGCGCAACATTGTTACAGCACCAGCGATCGGGACTGGGGTTCAAATCCTGCACTGTCTGTAAGGAAGTATGTTCTCTCCGAGTCTGCGTGTTTCTTGCGGGAGCTCCGGTTTCCTCCCTCTCTTCAAAACGTACCGGGGTGAAGGTCAATTGGGCTGCACGGGCTCATGGGCAGAAATGGCCTGTTACCATGCTGTATGGCTACATTTTAAAAGAAAATTAAATTTATCGCTAAAGAGGAAGTGGCATTAAATCCCCCTGTAACACCTTACGATTATAAATCCTGGAATGAGCTGCTAATCCAGTGCTTCTTCCAACAGCAACATACAACCTGCTGGAGAAACTCAGTGGGTTCAGCAGCATCGGTGAGAGAAATGGAATGGTCAATGTTTTATCAGAACTGATGATGGGCTCCAGACCAAAACGTTCGCCATTCTTTCTCCCACTGATACTGCTCACTCCTCCCCCAGATTGTAATTGGCTCCAGATTCCAACATCTGCAGTCTCTCGTGTCTCCCCTTCTGCTAACCATTCTTTGAGGTCACAATATCGTAATTCCTCGAGCAAACCAATGCTTTCAGTTTGGTCACACTACTTCCATGCTTGATGTTCTCAAACTGGAGAGGGTACATTTATGAGGATGCTGCCAGGACGCAGGGGCCTGAGTTATACGGGGAGGTTGAGCAGGTTGAATGGTTGTGGCCATCATTTTGGACAAGTTGGTTCCTGAAGTTCTGGACAAATCAGGAAACGGAGTGCAGGAGGATGAGGGGTGATCTCATAGAGGAGTACTAATTCACGAGAGGTATAGATAAGGTGAACACACGGTCTTTCACCCTAAGGTGAGGGTGGAAATTTAATAGGAACCTGAGTGTAACTTTTTTTACACATAGGATGGTGAGTGTGTGGAACAGGCAGGTGGTTGAGGCAGGTACTATTGCTACATTGAGGAAAACTTTAGACAGATACATGGATAAGATAGGTTTAGAGGGATATGTGACTAGTGTGGGTGGGACATTT
Organism: Narcine bancroftii; assembly: GCF_036971445.1. Classification (NCBI taxonomy): domain Eukaryota; kingdom Metazoa; phylum Chordata; class Chondrichthyes; order Torpediniformes; family Narcinidae; genus Narcine; species Narcine bancroftii. The sequence goes on from NC_091470.1 coordinate 83,883,841, forward strand.
TGGCATTGGACCTTGAGGCCTGTTTCCAAGCTGTGTGACTAAAGCTGCAGAGTGAAGTCAGCCTGATTAGATAAGAGTGTGGATCTGGATCTCAGTAGCCTCTTTTAAACTGCAGCACCAGGGATGCCCTCCTGGGACCCAGGTGAGATTACTGGGGCAAAGGTGCTGGAAGCACCTTTTAAATTGCAGGGGGATCGACCCATTAAATCACCAATCCGGCAATTTACAGGGGATCCCACCCTTGCAATGACACATCATGTCCTCACCAGAAGTACTGCCGGATGTTCAGATGCTGGCTGCCTGATGTCACCAGAATAAGCAGGTCGGCTGTTTTCATTTTCAAATCGCCTGTGGACATGATCTAGGTAAGCTGAACCGGATTTTCTGACTACCTCTATGGTAGGTCAGGGACCAGGTTGAATTCTGATGGGGTTGACTGGGTCTGACCCTTTCTAACTGCTGCGTAACTGGGGCACTAACCGGGCAATTTGCCCAGTTAACCCCATTTTATATGGCAGTTTGAGAACTGTTTACTGGTTCAGAAGTATGACATTGCTACCTGGCAAAAGCTATCAGCACAATTCACTAAAGAATAGTGCTACATGTTAGGGCTTTCTCAGTAAGTGTTTTTTTTTAACAACCAGGTGGTTCCATGCATTTAAGTTAGTTCAACAGAAAAAATAACAGCACTGATGTAATCAAGAATGTGTCTTGGCAACATAATAAATCAGAATTTGCCACTTATTCTCCCATCCCACAGCAGCACTTGGTCTGAAATAAACCATACCACCAACTAGTATTAATCAGAACTATTTAAAAAAGCCACTCTTTGTTTATCAACCCTTTATGAGAGCTTTTGATAAAGAGAAGCTATTTCCAAAAAGAGACATAAATTCAATGCAACTGGAACAATAGCAGAAATGAGGCATTTGGAGCACGTTGTATGTCAGTGATGGTGGAAGTAAGACTAATTCTAATTTTCAAAAAGAATTTGTATTTGCTATTTAAAAAAAAAATCAGAGATAAAGGTAATGAAAAAGCAGGGTTGGGCAACTAACTGGAATGCTCTTTCAACGAACCAACGTTTTTGGTGTGGGCAGTTCTGCGTTGAAAGATTTCCGTTTGAGCGATCAAGTCACAGCTCTTTGCCTGCCCCAGCTGCTAGAACCTAATCTCTGAAATGAACTGGTCTTCAAAAGACAAGACTTTTGGCCACACACTGCCTTAGAAGCTTCAAGTGAGGCTGCTTCTTTATTGTACACACACATCTGGAAGCTGCCATTGCACTGAATGTGCATGTGCTGTTGGAAGGAAGGTGGGAGATTGTCGTTTAGAATTAAACTCTAGGGCACATCAATTATTTAAGTCTTGCATCATTTAATAAATTGTATTTTGATGGCCACTTTCTTCAGTAATGAGATTAAAAGGTCCTGATCAACAACTGCACAGAGGGTTGATTAAAATGTGTATAATCTCATGATTGTGTATCTTCCCATTTCATCGTTCTGAAGTCCTTTACCATCTGACCATGACAATTCAGAGGTCACCTTCCCAGGGGCAGTTGGGGATGCATAATAGAGTAAATGGTAGCAATATTCAGCTCTTGTGGCTGAATTTTTAAAAAGTCAACTAATTTACTGGTTCTGCCTAAATAGTCACAGACCATCTCCAGGTCACAATCAGATTTCGTTTTTACAGATATCCACGAATCAATTTTGTCCTTGTTGGAAAATGCAAATTGAGCTCGGTATGGTAACCTTCACTCCAGAGCACTGGAATAAATGACAGCAAAAGCACATACAATTGATAAGAAAGAACAATTACTAACCAACATACTGAAACACCCTGGACACCTTTCTCCCTCCTCCCAGTGGGGAGAAGGCTTAAGAGTATGAAAGCACACATCAACAGGTTTAAAAACAGTTTCTTCCCATCAGGCTCCTGAAAGAACCCCATGACAGTGCTCTCATGCTACCCTTGCTCTTTGCAATCCTATACTCTGTAACTGCGCTCCTTACATGGTGTATGAATGTTTGAGATAACTGAAGAACCCTTCTCATTGTGCCGTGCCGTGTATTTTGTGACAAACTTAAAAGCAGAGAAAGGGAGGGAACAAGTTCTGTTGTTGGCAGGAACAAATGCATGTATGTGTCTATGTTGGACTTATGAATTTAGTAACACCTTGTTTATATGTATTGGTGCTCAGAATTTGTAACCCAGGGATAGCAGCATCTAAAATTAGGTCGATTCTTGCATGTCATACAAAACTCGCGACAGTTTTACTTTTTGCTTCCAAAAGCAACCTGTCCAAACAAGCCAACACTGTTTCTTCTGATCTGCTCTGGCGTATCAATAATGTGATCTTACAAAGTATTGTCATTCATCATGCCTGTGATGTCAGCAGACTGATTTGCAGAATGTGTCTGGACATGATTAGTTGGAAGTAAAGTCTGCGCCAGACTTTGAAAGGAATTGGGTGAGTGATTGTGAATGTGAAGAATTTACAGGGCCTTGGGAAAATGTGGAGAAGTGAATGGGGCTCAAAGGGCAGCTTGTTCCCAGATCCAGCGCGGACACAGATGGTGAATGGCCTCTTCCTCTGCAGTGAGTACCCAGTTCCAGCACGGACAGTGAATGGCCTCTTCCTCTGCAGTGGGTACCCAGTTCCAGCACAGACAGTGAATGGCCTCTTCCTCTGCAGTGGGTACCCAGTTCCAGCACAGTCAGTGAATGGCCTCTTCCTCTGCAGTGGGTACCCAGTTCCAGCAGTGAATGGCCTCTTCCTCTGCAGTGGGTACCCAGTTCCAGCACAGACAGTGAATGGCCTCTTCCTCTGCAGTGAGTACCCAGTTCCAGCACAGACAGTGAATGGCCTCTTCCTCTGCAGTGGGTACCCAGTTCCAGCACAGACAGTGAATGGCCTCTTCCTCTGCAGTGGGTACCCAGTTCCAGCACAGACAGTGAATGGCCTCTTCCTCTGCAGTGGGTACCCAGTTCCAGCACAGATAGTGAATGGCCTCTTCCTCTGCAGTGGGTACCCAGTTCCAGCACAGACAGTGAATGGCCTCTTCCCCTGCAGTGGGTACCCAGTTCCAGCACAGACAGTGAATGGCCTCTTCCTCTGCAGTGGGTACCCAGTTCCAGCACAGATGGTGAATGGCCTCTTCCTCTGCAGTGGGTACCCAGTTCCAGCACAGACAGTGAATGGCCTCTTCCTCTGCAGTGGGTACCTAGTTCCAGCACAGACAGTGAATGGCCTCTTCCTCTGCTCTTTCGTTCACTGGAATGTTCCCACTGAGACAGGTGTGGTCATGTGTCGTGGCAATGGTCTGCTTAAAGTAATTCGCTTCTTGGAAACAATCTTTTCCCCCATTTATTTTTTATAATTTATTTGCAGATTGTAATTTATGTTGTGATGTTTTTAGGCTCTAATTTTTTGACAAATTGCGGCAGAGCTTTGAAGAAGAAACAGCAAAATTAAAGGCAATGGGTGATTACTTCATTTGTTTTCATAGCACAAGTTTTTAGGATTTTCTTCTGAGCTTTTCAGTAAGTGCATGCCGGTGGGATACGTTGGGAGATACATTCTTTTCTACGAGTTGCTGAGATCAATGGATCATCTAAAGATTCAACAACTCCAGCCATGATCTTATTTCCAGGCCAATTGTGGGTTCAACCAAAACTCACAGACCTGCTATGAGTTGCAGAGGGAGGGAGGTAGGGGCGGTACGGTTATCATTGTGGTTAACTTATAGCAATGTTATTTCAGCACCCGCTACCTGGGTTCACGTCCAGCACCATGTGTAAGGAGTATGTACGTTCGACCCATGACCTGCGTGGATTTTCTTCAAGTGCTTCGGTTTCCTCCCACCCTCCAAAACATACGGGATTGGGAGTTTCATTTGCTGTAATTGGGTGACAAAGGTTTCATGAGCCTTCCACCGTTCAGTATCGTTAAAATTAAAAGACAAAACTAATCAACAGGAGACTTTGCTCCTTGCAAGAAGGGCCTGATCAGCACTGCCATGGAGGTGATGGGGTCAGCTTACTGACCCTGGAAAATTCTGTTTCCAGCACTGCGACTAAAGTTACCAATCCTCCATGATTATTCTAGGGTCTCCAAAAATTTGCTTAACTTCCTGTGAACTACTGCAAATGGGAGAGAAGTTGTGGACTCATTTTTTTTTCCTTTGATTTAAACTCCAACACCATCCATTCTGAGCAACACACAAAATGCTGGAAAAACTCAGCAGGTCAGGCAGCATCCATGGAAGCCAGAAGATGGCCAATGGCCAACGTTTCAGGCCAAAACTCTTCATCAGAGCTTCTCTAGCATTTTGTGTGTTGCTCTGGTTTTCCAGCATCTTATTTACAGTCCGTCTTGAATTGTTTTGAGGCTCTTGACCTAACTTGTCTTCTCCATGTGGTTCATCAGTACCATCAGTCTCTGACCTTGTTCAAACTAATGTCTATATTTACAGTAACTTTAAAAATCCCTCTTCACATCCATGCTCGTTGATGGGAGGGCGGGGTGCACAGTTTTCGATGTCACGTGACCTTCAGCAGGTCCCACTGTTGGCTGGGAAGCTTGGATTGACAAGGCGTGGTGCCCACCCGGTGGCGTTCCAACTTGGCTACTTGGCTGTCCAGGCAAGCTCCGGTTATAAGGTGCTGGATGGCTGATCCCTTCAGCTTCCATTTCTGGAAGGAACAATGAAGAGGCATGATTACACACATTGCCCTTTCAGGTGGCCCGAACACCCCAGTGTAAAGCCACAGAATTTCCCCCCTTGCAGCCCAGAGCGCCTCCAAGGCACTGACGCAACATTTCTCGGAGAGGGATAATCGGCGGAGTGCCAGGCTCTGCCAACGCACCTGAATGTGCAGCCCCTGGGGGCAGGCTGATGACTCTATCAGCCGGCGACCCAACTCCCCGCTGCCTGACAGCCCCCCCCCAACCCTACTGGGGAGGGGAGGTCGGTAGGGGCCATTGAGGCAGGGGTGGTTGACAGGGGACATCAGGGCAGGGGTGGCTGGCAGGGGACGTCAGGGCAGGGGCGGCCAGTGGGGGATGTCGGGAGGCGGCCAGTGCAAGCTGTCACAGCCCAGCTGGCCGCTCTTGCAGCTCAAAACGCAATGGCAGTCTTCCCCTCCCATAATCCCCCACGCAGCTGAACTGTTGTGGGAAACACAGAGTGTTTCACCTGTGTAGGGGATTAGGGTAGAGAAGATGGGCGTTGCTATGCTGCATATTTATGAAGGGTGGCGCTGTGGCACCAGTTGCCCCATCCCCATCAGATCCGGAGGTGCTACTAGGCGCTTCTAGATATGAATTGGCCCTTTCAGGTGGACCAGGCAATGCTGCAACAGCCTTTTCGAGGTGCCAACTGAAAAGTGAGTCTGCAAGTTAAGATCCGCTCCTGCTGCTGCCCTCAAGGCAGAGGGTCCACCTGAAAGGGCCTACTGTTAGTGAAAGAACTTCAATATCTAAGCATAGCCTGGGTGCGATTCACAGATCTAGGCACTTTCAGGTGGCCAAAATCCTCCGATGTAAAACCGCATATTATGCCCATATGCGGCTGTCGAGAGGCCACTTGAAAGCGCAGGAGGCACATGCGAGACAAACTTTGTAATCCTCCTCCAGGAGAGATAATTGCCGGAGCACTGAGCTTCCCCCCCGCCCCCCACCCCCCCACCGGCATCTGAATGCAGCCGCCTGAAAGCAGCTGCTAAGGGGATGACAATCAGCTCGCGAGCACCTGACAGCCCCCCTCCCCATTGACCCTGCCCCCTGGCGGGGGACGTCAGCGCAGTGGCGGCCCGCGCAGGACGTCCCCACACTGATCCCACTGCCCCGCTCTCTCCCCACAGCCCTATATCAATCCCCACATTGATCCCATTGCCCTGCTCTCTCCCTACAACCCTATTATCAGTCCCCACACTGATATAGGGCTGTGGGGAGAAAGCAGAGTAGTGGGATCAGCATGGGGACATCTCCGCACTGACAGCCCGCGCCGGCTGTCCCAGCTCTGACAGCCAGCCATTCCAGCCCTGACAGGAGCCGGAGTGTGCTCCGAAGTGCCTCCCGTGAAGCTGTCCCTTTCAGATGGCTACCGCTGCACTTTCAGCACTGCCTCCTAAACGACCATTCCACAGGTCTGAATCCGTTTCTGCAGGCGCATTCTTGGAGGAGAATGCACCTGAAGAAGCCTAGACAGAAGTCCTATTGTAATGCATTGCAGCTAGTTTGCACACACTAGGATTTTATAACCAGCAATGTGTTAATATACTCTTGGCAGAAGAGGTGTTAAATATCGAGCAAACAATGAAATGCTGGAGGGACTCAACAGAGCAGGCAGTTTTCTGTGAGTAGAAAAAACAAAATTCTGGAGACACTCAGCTGGTCAAACAGTGTCCTTTATGTAGCAAAGGTAAAAATAACCCGCGTTTCGGGCTTGAGCCCTTCATCAAAGTATGGAATAATGTCGACAGGGGTCCAAACAAAAGGATGGGAGGAAGGGGGGGGGGGGGAGAAAGGCAGGAGATGATAGGTAGAGAAGGGAGGGAGGAGACAGCAGTGTCTGAACTAAAGGATTGGGGTGGGGGGGGAAGCAAAGGCAGATGTCTGAACAAAAGGATGGGGAGGGGGGATTGACCAGCTGAGTTTCTCCAGAATTTTGTGTTTTTACTTTAACCACATCATCACAAATTTTCATTTATTTCCGTGAATAGAATCCTTTGCTATCTGTAAGGAGTTTGCATGTTTTTCTTGTGTCTGCATTGGTTTCCTCTGTGAGTTTTGAATTCCTCCCACCTTCCAAAAACGTACATTGGAACGTTAATTGGTGCATTTGGGCAGCTTATGGCCTGGAATGGCCTGTTACCCTGCTGCATGTCCAATTTTAAATATTTAATTTAAATAGTCATAGCGGGTTGTGTGCGAGCGCCGCAGAAAGACTGAGACAACAGGCTGAGAGCTCGAGTAACACAACTGCTTTACTTTGAATTCTGCACTGTAGCCTTTAAGCCTGTCTCCGGTCCAGCCTCCCGTGTTCCAGCACTTGTGTCACGATGATGCAAACACGCACACGCCCTTCTGGTCTGGATCGGAAGAGATGGTCCCACGACGTCATCTTTGCTGCGGCTGCCCCACTGACTGCATGTGACAAGCGGAGCCGGTTCACCACTACAACCATGTGTGTCACCACACAGTCAACATTTATTGAGACTTCACTCTTTATCAATATGGGGTCTTGACCTGAAACGTTGACTGACCACTTTGCTCCACAGATGCAGTCTGAAGCTGAAGGAACTCGAGGGTCACCTTGTTCACTCATGGTTCCAGCATCTGCAGTTTTTGTGTTTCACCAAGATGTAAGTGTTGTCTGGGACAAGAGCTCCCCTATACTGCCAAGGGATATAATGCCCACGAGATTTCATCTGCTGAAGGTCCTGATGAATATGGAAGTAGACAAATCTCCTGGGCCTGATCAGATATTTTTGAGAAGACTGGAAGCTACAGACAAAATTACAGATGCCCTGGCTGAGATTCAGGAGGGTCATTATGTATAGGTGAACACTGAAGGGTGCCAAATGTTGTGTCTGTTCAAGAAGGGCTGGGGAAGGCTTGGGCCAGTGAGCCTAACATCTGTGGTCAGTAGGATACTAGAAAGTATTCTGAGGGAGGAGAGATTCACACACTTAGATGAACAAGAGAGAGTCAGCACGGTTTTGCAAGTGGGAGGTGATGAATCACAAATATGAGTTTTATATTGAAGATTGATGTGGGCAGAGCTGTATAGGTTTCAGCAAGGGTAGACAGCAGTTGATAAGGTTCCACAGAGTAGGGTGGCACGCTTGGCATAGTGGTTAGCACAATGCCTTTACCCCGCCAGCGATCGGACCAGAGTTCAAATCCCATGCTATCTCTAAGGAGTTTGTACGTTCTTCACGTGGCTGCATGAGTTTTCTCCAGGGATTGTAGATTAATTGGGTATAAATTGAGCAGCATGGACTTGTGGGCTGAAATGGCCTGTTAACGTGCTGTAGGTCTAAATTTAATATAAATTTTTAAATTTAGGTTGCTCTGGAAGGTTAGATTGCATGGGATACAAGGTGAGATAACAGATTGGATAGAACACTGGCTTTATGGCAGAAAGCAGAGGGTAATGGTGGAAGGTTGTTTTTCAGACTGAAGGCCTGTGTCTCATGGTGTACAACAAGGTGAGGTTCTGGGCCCATTTTTGTTTGTCATCTATTGTAGATTGTGAAGATGGTGGCTAAAAATTGCATCATGATCGAGATTAGTTGGGCATGTGGTGAGAGGAATGGTTGATGCAATGTAATAAAGAGAAATTCTGGGAAGTTTAATGTGGGTAGGACCTACATAGTGAGTGGTAGGGATCAAGGGAGTGTCGTAAAGCAGAGGGATCAGAGCCAAGGTACACAGTACCTTGAAAGTGGTTTCACAGGTAAATAGGGTTGACAAAAGGGCTTTTGCCGCATTGGCCTTCATTAGTTAGAGTACTGAATATAAAAGTAAAGATGTTAAGTTGTATAAGACATTGGTGAGGCCCCATTTGAAGCATTGTGTTCATTTTTGATCATCGTGGTACAGACGATATGTTCTCAAGCTGGAGAGGGTACAGAGAAAGTTGCCAGGTCTTTGGGGCCTGAGCTTTCGGGAGAGGTTGAGGGGGCTAGGGCTATACTTCTTGGAGAACAGAAGGATAAGGGGTGATCTCATGGAGGTGTACAAAATTATAAGAGGAATTGATCAGGTGAACACAGAGCCTTTTGCCCAGAGTTGAGGAATTGGTAACCAGAAGGTGAAGGGGGAGAGATTTAATAGGAACCTGAGAGGTAACTTTTACACACAGAAGGTGGCAGGTGTATGGAATGGGCCGGAGGCGGAGGCGGATGCTGCAGGTACTATTTCAACATTTTTTAAAAATTGGGCAGCTACATGGATAGGATAGGTTTTGAAGGACGTGGGCCAAATGCAGGCAGGCAAAACTAGTGTGGGCGGGACATTTTATTTGGTGTGCACGTTTGGCTGAAGGGATTTTTTTTCCACCTTCTGTGATATGTATGGGAGCTCAAATAGGTAAATCTCCCAGGGCAGGGTCATGAAGGTTATGGGTTAAAGCTTCTCTGGGGCGGGGCACATAATCCGACCTGATAACCAAGTTTATCACTGATTGGCAGAGCATCATGAAGGACCCCCATCACCTTGCTCACCCTCTCTTCTTGCTGCTATCTTCGGGCAGAAGGTACAGAAACCTGAAGTCTAGCACTTCTAGGTTCACGAACAGTTTTCTTCCAACAGTGATCAGGATCTGAACCCCTCCACTACTCTCAGGTCAAAGATCGGCCTGCACTATTGAAACTGACTATGTTTTGCACCCTCTGCAACTGAGAATATTTATCTCTCATTTTATATTTATTTTTCTCTCTTGATACCCTGTATTAATTTAAATAATAACTATTGTTTGTTGGTGTATTTTACATACACATGTTGCTGCAGCAAGCAGGAATTTCATACCTCTGTGCATTGTACTTGTGTGAATGACAATAAACGCTCACCTCTTCAGTGACACCTTTCAGATGAGATGAAACAGAAGGGCTGACAGCTCTTTCTTGTGCATTGAAAAAAATTCCAAAGCACAAATTGTGAAAAAAAAAACAGCAGTTATTTTTCATGTCCCAGCCAATACTTGATTCTTCTTGCCAAAAAGATTATTTGATCATCTTCATGTTGTTATTATGTGGAGGGTTGTTGAGTATGAATTGACTGTGACATTCTTTGCAGCAGTGACCAAACCACAAGAGGATTGGTTAAAAGGCTTCCTACAGGGTTGGTAGGTTGTGAAAGGTGCCACGGAAATGTTTGGCTTGCTTGCTTTCTTCAGTCCATCTCTCTCTGGTACAGCCATGGACGGCAGCCTGGGGTTTGTGCTCCGTTCTCTGAAGTGAATCTGGATCCTGGGATCTACCTAGCTCATGCTGAGCCAAGCCTGATGTCTCTCATAGACAGTTGCCTGCTTCTTAATGGAATCTCAGCTCTGGAAAATTATCTTTACTTTTAGATTCTTTAAGTAAAGAACAGTAAAGCAAAAGCATACGCCACTGATGACTGTCTCATTCTCCCTTTTATCTCAGCCAAGTTCCTGCCAACAACCTTCGAATGAGACAGCCCTATCAGTACTGGTTGTGTTGGCATCAGGTTCATTGTAAAGCCACCCTTCATCTGAAAGGCCATAAAAAATAATTGCCTGATTTGTCAGCATGAATAATTCAACTATAATTGAAGCAACATTTAGAATGGGGTACGAGTCTTTATTCCTGGATATTGATCAGGCCAATGTCAACAGGATAAGGCCAGGGAGGGGCTGATGACAGCAAAACAGTCCAGAAAGGAACATTGGGAGTGTTCCAGAAAAAAAGGATTCAGGTTAATGCTGGACATGCTTTACATCAGTGGTACAGACATCTATTTGGCAAGTAAAACGAGCGGTCAACAAGAGGGCAGAGAGATGCTCCAAGATGAATAGAAAAGGCACTTTGAAGAACAAGAGAACATGGGTTGAGGGTGAAATTTTAAGGGGAACATTCGGGGGAATTTCTTCATTCAGAGAGGGTGAGAATGTGGAGTGAACTGCCAGCAGAGGTCGTCAATGGTTGGGGGGGGGGGAGGGGAGGTGTTGATTTCAACATTTAAGAGAAATTTGGATAGGTACTTGGATGGGAGGGATATGGAGGGCCATGATCCGGGACTAGGCAGAATAATAGTTTGGCATGGACTAGATGGGCCAAAGGGCCTGTTTCTGTGCTGTGGTGTTCTATGGTTCTAAGTAGAGGGTAGAAGGGAGATATACTGGTAGCCAAAGGAAAAAAACAACAAAATGAAACAAAGAGAAATTTGAGAGAGACATTGAGATTTGCATAAAGATCTATAAGGACAAAGCTAATAAACAAATATGTGAGCTCTTTAAAACGATTGGAGCAAAACTGCACTTGAAAGTTGGCAAATATGTTGACTGGTTTACGTCAGTCATCACCAGGGAAGATCCAGATATTTTAGCAAAGCCAAAATTGAATCAGGGCTTGAAGTCAGCAAAGTTAATGCAGGCAGGAGGAGAGCATGAGGAGAAAAGGTAAATCCCCAGGGCCAGTTGGTTACCATGGAGAGATTCTGATGGCAGAAAGTGAGAAAGTTGCAGATGCTTTCGCCATAACAGTTATAAGCTCTCTCTGATGAACAGTTGGACATTTAGATTGAAGATTAACAAATGCAAGCCTCTTTTTGTTAATTTGAGAAAGGTGAGAGAGAAGTAGAAAATTTATGATCATGTTATTAATGTTTGTAATGGAGAAGTTCCCTGCAATTTGTAATTAAGGATAAAGTGACTTCAAGTCAAGGGATGCATCAGCTTTACATTTGTCATTCTTTTTCCAAACCTGCTCGTGGTCTCAGCCCTCCTAAACCTCACAATCTCTTTCAGCCTACAAGGGCAAATTCTGGCCTGCAAGAGCACAGGTAATACATGATCCCATTCCCACTACAATACACGATTCATTCTCACTACGAAACACAATCTTATTCCTGTTCCAATTGCTGGCTTCTAATTCCTGTGATGTAGCCCAATCAGCCCCTCCCTTGTGACAAATGGATCAGGGTGGTCCCAATCTCTGGGACAGGCAGGGTTGGGTAAGGGGGAGGGGTCTCCCACCAGTGCTAACTGCCCAGAATGAAAGCATCTGGTCGGACAGACCCAGGGTTGCTTTGTCTTCACAGGACCAGGCCCCATTCTGTCAGCGCACTCTCAAAGTAACACAGCTCCTTGGGACCTATTAACCGCTGCTCCCTGTTGCTTTATACTCTTCATGTCTCAACCAAGAAACGTTTTTCCATCAGAAACTGAAGCTTTTAAGTGTGTTCCCTGCTGCTGTCTATTGATGCTATTGGACAATGTGGCACTTTTAAACTGCATGAAACATTTGTAGCAGTAAGCTTACAGACACGTTTTCTATTAATGATTAGAGGGCTTTAAAGTACACGTACCACAAACTATGGCAGAGCCAAATTCTCGTTTTTAGCACAGCTAAACACTGTTACAGCACCAGTGATCAGGACTGGGGTTCAAATCCTGCGCTGTCTGTAAGGAGTTTGCACGTTCTCCCCGTGTCTGCGTGGGTTTTCCCCGGGGCCTCTAGTTTCCTCCCTTTCAAAACATACCAGGGGTTGTAAGTTTATTGGGCGGCATGGACTCATGAGCCAAATTGGCCTGTTACTGTGCTGTAAATAAAAATAAAACGATGAAAGCAAATTAATGATGAAACGTGAATGATAACTGAGTTGTTCGCCTATCATCCTGGATATCATTGGGTGGTTTTACCAGCTATTCTTCTTCCATTCCAGCAGCCTGGTTTGTCTATTCCAGTTGCATGAGGGGTCAATGACTGTTCTATTCCAGGGACAATACGCAATAATCATTATCTAGAGGTCAGCACCCGTTGTGGGTTCAGGACTGAATGTGTGCTGCACTGTCAGAAGTGCAGTCTTTTGAACGAGATATTGAGATCCTCTTCTGCCCTTGGAGAACAGGAGAGATTCCCCACGCCTAAACAGATATTGGCCAATCCAGATTTAAGATACCAAATGCTGGAAACACTCAGCAGGACAGGCAGGATCCACGGAGAGATGATCAGATCTCGGGCCTTTCATAACTGACAAGAATAACCATCAACCTAAAACAGTGACTCCAGTTCTTGCTCCAGTTAAGCAGTCTGGTCAGCATTTTCCGGATCTGTTTCCGATTTCCAGCCTTTACAGCAACCAAAATTGGTCGAAAATATCAAGCAGCTGCAGATGTTGGAAATCTGAAATAAAACTCAGATTGGTCGAAAATATCAAGCAGCTGCAGATGTTGGAAATCTGAAATAAAACTCAGATTGGTCGAAAATATCAAGCAGCTGCAGATGTTGGAAATCTGAAATAAAACTCAAATTGGTCGAAAATATCAAGCAGCTGCAGATGTTGGAAATCTGAAATAAAACTCAGATTGGTCGAAAATATCAAGCAGCTGCAGATGTTGGAAATCTGAAATAAATGCAGAAGATGCAGGAAATTCTCAGCAGTTCTGGCAGCATTTATGGGGAGAGGAACAGAGTTAACATTTGTTGAACAAAGGGACATCAAACTGAAGCATTAACTAGGTGTCACTCTTCACAGATGCTGCTTGGTCTGCTGAGTATTAGCTGATTTAGCTAGTCCTTTCTCCATGGGATTCTTCTGTGTGTACTATACCCATGACTGTGTGGCTGGACACAATTCCAATGCCATCTACAAGTTTGCTGATGACACCAGAGTTGTTGGCAAAATAACAAACAGCAAAGAGGAAGCGTACAGGAGGGAGATGGATCAGCTCGTTAAATGGTGTAATGACAACAACCTTGTGCTCAACATCAGCAAAACCAAGGAGATGATTGTAGACTTCAGGAGGAAGTTAGGGGAACATGACCCAGTCCTCATCAAGGGCTCAGTAGTGGAGAGGGTCAAGAACCTTCAAATTCCTGGGTGTCAACATCTCTGAGGATCTGTCCTGGATCCTCCATGTTGATGCAATCACAAAGGCTCGCCAGCGGCTGTACTTTGTGAGGTGTCTGAAGTGGTTTGGTATGTCACCGAAGACTCTCATAAACTTCTACAAGTGTACTGTGGAGAGCATTCTGGCTGGTTGTATCACTACCTGGTATGGAGGCACCAACTCTCAGGACAAGAATAAACTCCAGAGGGTTGTTAACTCGGCCTGCGACCCCATCACAGACACCAGACTTCACTCCATCAAGAACATCTACATGTGGCAGTGTCTTAAAAAAGTAGCCTCTATCCTCAAAGACCCCCACCATTCAGGCCATGCCCTCTTCACTCTGCTACCATTGGGGAAAAGGTACAGAAGCCTAAAGACAAGCACTCAGTGGCACAAGGACAGCTTCTTCCCCGCTGCCATCAGATTCCTGAATAATCAGTGAACCAAAGACACTGCCTTACTTTTTGCCCACTGTTATTGTTATTATTATTTTATTTTATATAGTTATGTCGTAAGATGAATGTTTGGACTAAGATGCTGCTGCAAAACAACAAATTTCATGACTTGTTCATGACACAAAATCCTGATTCTGATTCTGAAGCTGCCAACAATGGCAACAGTCTCAGAGGGGTGTTGCACATGGTGCGTGCATGCATTTGTGTGCGTGCATGTCTGCCGTCTGCATTTCAGTGCTGGTAAGTTGCCCTCCCTTCCCCTGTTCTCTCCGCATTCTCTCTCTCACGTCTGCTGTGCCCCCTGCACTCCCGTCTCACAATTGTCTGCAGTCCCCCTTCCCCCTGCACTCCGGCTGCCACCCTTAGCCTCCCTGCACTCCATCTTCCATTTGTCTGTCCCCTCCCCTCTGCACTCCATCTCCCACCTGTTGCCCCCTCCACTCTGTGCTCTGTCTGCCACTACCCCTGCACTCTGTCTCTCACCTGTCTGCCCCTACCCCCTGCACACTGTCTCCCACCTGTCTGCCCCTACCCCCTGCACTCCGTCTCCCAACTGTCTGCCCTCCCCCCTCCCCTAAATCTCTCACCTGTCTGCCATTCCCCTCCTCTGCACTCTGTCCCCCACCTGTCTGCCACCCTCAGCCCCCTGCACTTTGTCTTCCACCTGTCTGCCACCCTCCCCTCCACTAAATCTCTCACCCGTCTGCTTTCCCCCTCCCCCGCGCTCCATCTCTCACCTGTCTGCCGTCCCCCTGGACACACTGCTCCAGCACGACCTGCGAATCGATAGAGAAGTTGGTGATTGCCACACACTTGTCACTCTGCTTAATCAGAGATCCTGACAAGAGCCATTCCTGCAAACAGAAACATGCAAAGCCCAGTCAGACAGCCAGCATAACCAGAACTACAACAGCAATGGCAAATGCACATTAAAGTCATACATGGTTCACAGGGGAGTAATCCCATCAGCCTATTCTCCCCTCCTGATCTCTCTGTGACCCCACTCCTACACATGCTTCTCAACTCCCCAAGGGTTGTTTTGTCACTCACCTAACAAGGCAAATAACAAACCAATCTGGGATGTGGATGGAACTTGGAGCACTCAGGGGTGCAGTAGGTGGTGGGGAGGGGGGGGCTGGGGAAACCATGCAGCCATGAGGAGAACGTGTAAACCCAGGTCGCTGGAGTCAGGGAGCAGCAGCACTATGCGCTGCGCCACCTCCCCACAGCCGGCACCTTTCTGGTCAGCAGACTATTTAACCCCGCCATGCATCATCAGCAGATTTGGCCCCACTAACTCTCATAGCGATTTGGTCCCAGCTCAGGTTATAGACAAGGCTACCCAGGGTTACGCATGAGGCCAAAAACATCTCATCTCCAATGGTAGGTTAGACCTGGGACACATCTTCCAGGTGGAAAGACAACTGAGGGAGATTTCTCCCTCTTCCTAAGCAGCACCAGGCTGGATTACCTCCCTCCCTCTCTGGCTGGGATCTGCTGAGAACATTGGGCAGATGCATTTCCTGCAGCAGCTGCAGACACAGAGGGAGGAATTATACCAACTCAGATATTTTTTAACCAAAAATACTTGATTCACCATAAATTATATACAAACAGAAAACTGTACAATGTCCTTCTGCCCCCTTCGTTTTGTCATTTACAGTGATGGAAAGGTACATTGTCACATTCATTTCTATTTACATCATTACCACCACCCTTTTGTTTGAGGGCCCCTCTGTTGTTTGAGGGCCTTCCCCTCAGTCTCAGCCCCTCAATGACTAGTAACGGAAGGACTCTAGACTGTGGTCTTTCTCCACAACGCCCTCGCATTGGCAAGCCCTAGGGCGTTCCTCAGCAAGTGTTCCTGCAGCCTGGAATGTGCCAGTCCATCTCTGTGAGCTGAAAGACCAACAGGTTTCGAGCAACCAAAGTGCATCTTTCATCGAGTTGATGATCTTCCAGCAGTTCTGGATGTCTCACTCTATGTGAGTCCTTGTGAACAGCCCGTAAATAAGAGAGTCGTCTGTAACGCTGCTGCTGGGGATGAACTGTGACAAGGACCCTTGTATACTTCATACACTCTTAGCAAACCCTTGATCTGCAAGGAGGTGGATGACTGCCTCCCCTCCACCACAGTCATATTGGGGACAATGTGCATTGTGAGCACTTAGCGACACAAGGACAGCTTCTACCCCGCTCCCATCAGATTCCTGAATAATCAATGAACCAAGGACACTGCCTTACTTTTTGTGCACTCTTATTTTTATTTTTTTTTAATATTATTGTAAGATGGTTCATAATAAGAATGTTTGCACTAAGAAGCTGCTGCAAAACAACCGAATTTCGTGCCTTGTTCATGACAATAAATCCTGATTCTGAGTACACCCTGTCCAACGTTATCTGGAGCCTTACACATGGTGACCCTTTGGACCCTTTCCATTTGGATCCCAGACTGCTCTGGTTATTGCCAGAGCGAAGGCATGGGGTTGGGCCACACTTGCACCACGTACAGCAGTACATAGATCACCTTACACCTGATATTGAGAGGGAGCATCACGCCCACAGACCAAGTTGCTGGTGGACCTTTGCGATCTGGTCCAACTAATTTTTGTTGCACGCCTCAGCTCCTCCAAACCAGATTCCTTCAGATAGTGAAGGGGATGGTGGACCAGTCAGACCAGCTGCTGAAAATCATTGCCTCTCTCTTCTTTTGGTTTATCCTGGCATCCATTGCAGGCTCAAAATGACCACAGATGCTATGAACCCATCATGTGTCAGAACAGAAGATGGTGCCATTGTCCACGTACAGGGAGGCATTGACCTGAGTGCCTCCACTGCCTGGTAACATCACTCCTCTTATGCCCTGGTCCTTCCTGATGGGTTCATGCACAGAGTTTCATGCAGCACACAAATTAGACTGGAGAGGGTGGGCAACCCTGCTATCTGCTTCCCACCCATTGAATGGGACTGAGATACGCATATCTGTGCAGAACAGTTTAATCCAATTTCACATTCTCTCCCCAAAGCCCATTTTGGAGAGCACATCCATCATGTATGTGCGTGATATCGGTTGAACCCCTTCTCCTGGTTCACTCTCCTGTGTCCACTCCCCTGTCCTGCATGCAGGACAAGGCTATCAGATATGTTCCTGCCCGGAACTGTGCAGTTCTGGTGTAGTTCGTTCACCTGCCCCAGAAGAGAATTGACTTAATTGGTGATGGCTTTAGGCCGGATTTTGTAGTCAATGGTTAACAACGATATGGATCACTAATTCCTGATATTCTCCTTTTGTCTGAATTTGGCCTATTTCCCACAAACCTTTTATAATATTCAGTCTGGTACATGGATAATAAAAGGTTTGTGGGAAAAAGGCCAAATTCAAACAGAAAGGAGAATACCAGGAATTAGAGTGATTGTCCTTTGGGCTTTGAGGGAAGATTGGACACAACGTCTCACCTGGCTGGAGGCAGCGATGTTTAGAGAATCTAAGCATGGGCCCAGTGTGACGATAGGGATACCCATTCTGTGAGGACTCTGATGCTCCAGACATTTTCCTTGCTGCCTTATCACAACCGTTTCAAACACTTCCTTCTCTGGGATCCTGAAGCAAAAGTAAAAAATATGTGCCTTACTACCCTCCATGTTGACAAACCAGAAAGGAACAGTACCTGCAAAAATAATGATACACTACAGGGAGATACACCTGGTGCCAATTCACCACAAATAGAAACAGGTCAGAGGATCAATGGGTGGTTTTTGGTCATTGGGTGGGCATCTGTAGGTTAGAGGATTATTGGGGGTAGGTTGCGGAATCATTGGATGAGTCAGGGCCGGGATTCTCTGGAGTTGGGTCATGGGTTCATTAGGTTGGGGCATCTGGGTCAAAGGATCATTGGGTGGGGATGGTCAAGAGATCATTGAATAAGGGTACCTAGGTCAGAGGATCATTGTGGGGTGTAGGTCAGAAAATCATTTGGTGGAGATGGGTCAGGGATTCATCGGTGAGTGTGGGTCAGAGCTTTGTTAGATGGGGTATCTGGGTCAATGGGTGGGTGTGGTTCAGGGATTAATTGGGTGTGTGGGTCAGAATCATTGGGCAGGTGTGGGTCAAGGGTTTGCTTGTTGGGATAACAGGGTCATTGGTTGGGGTTGGGTCAGGGGTTTGATGGGTGGGGTATCTGGGTCATTGGTTGGGGTTGGGTCAGAGGTTTGTTGGGTGGGTTATCTGGGTAATTGGCAGGGTTAGGTTGGTTCATTGGGGGTATCTGGGTCAGTGGGTGGGTGAAGGTCAAGGGTTTGTTGGGTGGGTATCTGGGTCATTGGTGAAGAGTGGGGTATTTACCTCTGGGTCATTTGTACTGTGGGACAAACATCAACACACTGTTCTCACTGTTAATGCAGTTAACTGACTTTTACAAGGGCAGCACGAGGTTCTGGGGCACGAAACCAGCAGGCAGAAGATTTACCTGAATGTGAAAAAATCTTCTGAGACAGGATTTTGTGGGATTGATCCCTGTTAGATGTTAGGGCCTGGAGCAGTGGTGTGGGCATGCCCTGTGATCGGATGGGGAGTGGACAAAGGCTGTAAATGCCAGCGGAGGGGTGGCTAATGTCGTTTGAACAACTTAGGGTTAAGTATGATTTATCAAAATAATACGTTCCACTGCTACCTTCAGATAAGATCTTTTCTACAGGACAAATTAGGTCCAACTATGGCCCTACCAGAATGCAGTGCCATAGAGGCCATGATATGAAGGGTGAACACACAGTTCATCTTAGCAATGTATTTCTTGCTCCAAGTGGCAGGACCTAAACCAGGTCTTCACAAATCAAGGCAGATGTGGAAGTCGGACTTAGGAATAACGATTGATGAGCGGTGCTAATCCAACCTGTGTGTCTGCAATCATTAAAGCTTGGTACAAGCTGGTACAACTTTCTACACTAGCTGTACCTGACACCGCAAAAATTGAACAGATCTAAACCAGAATTGGCTGACCAATGCTTTAGATCTGGCATTGAGACAGGAACCTTTGTGCATGCAACATGGACATGTGCCAAGGTGATTCTCTTCTGGGTGTAAAAAAATCATAGGTAAAGAATTCCACAGGATCCAGAGCTGTTCCTGTTTGGAAACATAATGGACATAAGACTTATGATGAACCTGTCCAAATTTCAAATCCAATTCGTAATGACAGCATTGGCAGTGGTCAGTGGCAGAGCGGTTACCTGGAAGTCCAAGTCCTGCCTGAGCATCGTGCGTTGGAACACAGAAAGGGAACCCGAGCAACTTAAGGAAAAAGTATAACATTTCCCTGAAAATTTGGCACCATTCTTAAATTCCATAGGAGCATGATTATAGTGTGGACCGTTGTGCCTCATTGCCATACGTTCCCCGTCTAACCCTCAATTGGTGGGAGGTCCATCCTATCCCAACCAGGAAAAGTAAAAAAAAACACTGAGCACTGGCCGCTGAGACGTGACCAACCCAGCTATATGTTTCATACCTTGGCTATGAACATCCTGAATGTTGTGTGTAAACGTGGTTGGTTAAATGTGAAGGATGTCAGTGGAGTGGGAGGGGGGGGGGGGGTGGTGGGGGAAGGGAAGGGGACAGAAAATGCTTCAATGCTACAGAAAATATTGTTCAGAATTGATCATTGTAAATTGTAATCAATGTTGAAATTGTCAACATTAACATTGATAATACTGATAACTTTAAGTTTGGAAAATCAAAAATAAAATATTCCAAAAAAAATTTCCCAATGGAGGGGAAGAAAGTGGGTGAGGTGGGAATCCTACTGCAATTCCGGGTAGATGTTTTCCAGGTACCACTGGAACGACTTGCAATGCAGTCTCCCCCGAAGCTCTACTCGATCGGCGATGCTGCAATAGAGAGGACACATGGTCACGGACAGCCCACACATTCACTCCCAGAACGATATGACTTAAATTTTTTAAGCAAAAATAGACTTTGTTCACAATGAATTATTTACAAAACGAAAACCATCCAAAGTCTCTTCACCCCCTTAGTTTTGTATCCACACATATGCATTACATTCACTTCAGGATTCAGGATGCTTCTATTGCCATATGATAAAATAGATGTAATATTACACAAAGTTGCATTTAGTCTGCCATTAGCAGAATTTGCCCAGTCCTGCTTACAGTCAGGAAAAGAGAAGCAAAAGAGAGTCCCTTCAGAGTCACTCAGTGTCCGTGGATTTGCCTTCAGTACTCCCGCAGCCTCTGCAGCTGCACTGACTTCGGTCCAAACCATCGGCGACCCGAGCTGCAGATCCAAACCTCTTCGACACAATCAGGAAGCCTTCAGTGCCCGAGGCTCCTTGGGAGGCCCTTGCCTTCAGCACTCATCCCAGTTCCGGTATGTGGTATCCCTTCAGCCAGTCTCCAGCAGTCCACAGTCTGATGTGATGCCTGTGACCGGAGTTGCCAGCACCCCACAGTCCGTGTGGGTTCCTCAACTCAAGCCTGTGTGTTCTTCAGTTGCAGACCCTGAAGGGTTGTCTCCTCTGCTTCTCAACAGGGGGCGGGGGGGGGGGGGGGTGTTCTACACTTTTTCAGGTGTCCTGACCCTGTCCTCTGCTTCCACTGAATCTACAACCCTTTGAAGCACAGGCCCCACCATCTTATGCCCAGACCCCACAGTACAGACCATTCAAAGCCTGTAGAGAGCAGTCAGCAGTAAGAATGGGCAGTAGGACCCTGCGGAGGAGCGATATGTCCTCACTCCCAACAGCAGCACTGCCGTAACAGCAACTCTAGCAGCCCTACCATTTATTTTTACACCATTTCCACCACTGTGGCATCTTGTAGTTATTCCTCTCTCTGAGGGGCTTCTCCTTGGTCTCAGCACCTCATGGTCGGGTAATGGAAGGACTCTAGAATGTGGTCCTTCCCCACAGCACCCTCACTTTGGCTGCACCAAGCCTCAGTGGGTCCCTCAGTCATCCAGTTGGCAGCATTCCTACTCTGCATCTCTGTACTCAAAGACCAACAGGTTTCGAGCAGACCAAAGTGCATCCTTCACCAAGTTGATGGTCTTCCGACAGTTCTGGATGCCTGACTCTGTGTGCGTCCAAGCGAACAGCCCATAAATCCTCTGTCACACTGCTGCTGGGGATGAACTGTGACAAGGACCCTTGCATCCTTCTCCACAGTCTTAGCAAATCTGCATACTTCAAAGAGACAGGTAACCATCTCCACTCCTCGGGGACAATGTGCATTGTGTTCTGGTTGTACAGGACCAGGAGGGCTCCTCTTTCCACCGGCCAGTCCTGGTGCTTGTTTGTGAGCCCTAGTGATGAGGCATTCTGTCAGATGACCTGGGAGGGGTGCACCGGGGTCCACCCCACCATGTCCATTGAGTCCTTGTCTCACAGTGTCTGCAAGACATTCCATGCTAACCACTGCCTGACGGACTCGTGGTCAAAGGTGTTGGTGTGACAAAGTCCAGCTGACTGGGACATTGCTAGGCAACAGGGCAGGCCCATCCTTTGTAATACCTGGGACAGGTAGAACCTCAGCGCTTGGTGCCCTCATACTTTGGTTCCATGCACAGGAAGGTCATCATCAGGTTAAGGGCCACGTTGTGTATGCCCTTGCCACCATTGTCTGGTGACTTGTTCAGGGTGACCCTTCGGGCCCTGCCTATTTTCGATCCCCATCTGAACCAGAAGACTGTTCTAGTGACTGCCAGGGCGGAGCTGTGGGGGATGGGCCACACCCATGCCTCACACAGCAGTACCAAAGGCAACTCACACCAGGTTCTTCTCTGTTATTGAGAGGGAGCATCAGGCCCTCAGATCCAATTTCATAGAAATCGGCTCTGCCAGATTTTTGTTGGATGCTTCGGCCCCTCCAAACCAGATCTCCAGCATCTTCAGGAAGTCAGATCTGAAGGATATGGTGAACCAGTCAGACCAGCCACTGAAGAACATTGCCTCGTTTTTCTCCTGGTTTACCCTAGCGCCTGATACAAATTGAAAATAGCCTGCAGACTGATCATGTACATGGACAATGTCATTGTCTTCTGGTGGGAACTGACACCCCAAAGATGTAACACAACCCACCAGAAACATAACCAATTGTATTGCCCCGCCTGTGCCTTAATAATGATAATGTACATATGACCAAAATTCTCACTTGCTGCAGCCGAACAGATGATTGTAAAAAAAATATAAAAACAACCAAACAACAACTACAATAGTGCATTTAATTCAATGAAAAAGAGACAATAGATGCCAGTCTTTGAAAGGGGATAACATGTAGGCATGGATGGCTCTCTTGGAAGAGATCTTGAGCTCTCAGGTAGCTCCATGATACTTGGAACATGGGACAGAACAGTGCATAAACAGTCCCTGCAACCCCACGATGTCTGCGTCGAACGCAATGCCCAAATAAAACTTAAATCTCTGCTGCCGAAACATGACCCTTCCACCTCACATTCATGCTGGAGGAACTCACGCAGGCCTTGCAGCATCCACGGGAGATCAAGATACAGTAAAACCGCGTCAGAATGCGGTAGTTGGGGTCCAAGATTTCATACCACATTACAGCTGAGTCGCGATAGTAAGACCTTTAAGACATTTAAACTCCATATATTAACATACACATCTTGTAAATGAGTCATAAGGGTCCATTTTTGAGTTTGTGGCTGTTCGCCACTGTTAGCCTGGCTCCTAAAATCAATGTTTGGGGTCCACAGACACCTGCACTATAAGCGATTCTGTGGATTAATGAATCGCATTCTAACGAGGTTTCACTGTATATCACTGATATTTCGGGTCTGAGCCCTCCTTCAAGGTATGAGCAAAAAGCAGACAGGCACCCGAATGAAAAGGCTGGGGGAGAAGGGAAGAGAGGGCAGGGGAGGAAAACAGGCCAAAAGGCCATAATTGGACATGGATGGGAGGACAGAAGGGGAAGAGGGCAGGGGATGGCTCTGTGAATGCAGGGCTGGAGGAGAGGAGAGAGAGAGAGAGAGACAGTGCTAGAGGACGTAGAAATAGGGAAAGGGGAGAGATGGCAGGGGAAGGTCATTGTTAAACCATCTGGTTGGAAGGTGCCCCAATGGCCTGTAGCTGATACCCTCTAAGCCAGGCAATGTCCTGGTAAACCCTTTTCCATGCCCTTCCCGTAGTGGGGCGACCAGAAAGAGGAGAGAGTACCACTGTGGAACTCACACACCAACGGCAAGCAGCTGCACTCAGCTTAACCTGGATCACAGAGTCCAGGCAGAGAGAACGAGGAGACTTACTTCCCATAGGCCTTGCCAACAGCGGAGGGCCGGGCTTCATAGTAGTACCGCTTGTAATCGTCCATCCAGACCTCAACGGTGCGCTTGGTGTTCCTTCAGTGGGCGCATGCAGGAAAGGAACAATTAAATAGAGCAAAGGGCTGGCTTTGAACCACTCAAGGCCAGGTGATAAGACCAATTAATTCCTGCTTTCTGCACATAAAATACATCACACCTGCCCCCTGCTCACTCAAAGACATCCACGGCTCTCTGCTTCCCACCGCTTCAACTGTGCCACCAAGAGAGTTGAAGCCGCTTAAGGAACAAAGCCCTTTGGACTCTGGCAAGTGACCTCTCTTTCGATTTTTGTGCCACCAAGATGAAGCCGCTTAAGGAACAAAGCCTTCTGGACTCTGGCGAGTGACCTCTCTTTCGACTTTGGCAGTGGCCCCGACCAATCCAGTGGAGGGGCTTTGAGGCAGGAAAGAGGGTCCTCCCACTGGACAGCTCTGGGTTCAGCAGGGTGGGCTCTCATTGGGGCAGGCAGGGGGACAGCTCAGCACCAACTTTTTTTTTCTAAAAATAAACTTCATTCACAATAAATTATTTACAAACGAGAAAATGATTCAAAGTCTTTTTCACATCATCCTTGTAAAAACACAAAGCTGGAGAAACTCAGCTGGTCAGACAGTATACTTTATTCTTTCTTTGGCTTGGCTTTGTGGACGAAGATTTATGGAGGGGGTAAAAGTCCACGTCTGCTGCAGGCTCGTTTGTGGCTGACAAGTCCGATGTGGGACAGGCAGACACGGTTGCAGCGGTTGCAAGGGAAAATTGGTTGGTTGGGGTTGGGTGTTGGGTTTTTCCTCCTTTGTCTTTTGTCAGTGAGGTGGGCTCTGCGGTCTTCTTCAAAGGAGGTTGCTGCCCGCCGAACTGTGAGGGGCCAAGATGCATGGTTGGAGGCGATATCAGCCCACTGGCGGTGGTCAGTGTGGCAGGCACCAAGAGATTTCTTTAAGCAGTCCTTGTACCTCTTCTTTGGTGCACCTCTGTCTCGGTAGCCAGTGGAGAGCTTGCCATATAACACGATCTTGGGAAGGCGATGGTCCTCCATTCTGTAGGTGTGACCCACCCAGTGCAGTTGGATCTTCAGCAGCGTGGATTCGATGCTTGCGGACTCTGCCAGCTCGAGTACTTCAATGTTGGTGATGAATTCACTCCAATGAATGTTGAGGATGGAGCGGAGACAGCACATTTGGAAGCGTTCTAGGAGCCATAGGTGATGCCGGTAGAGGGCCCATGATTCGGAGCCGAACAGGAGCGTGGGTATGACAAAGGCTCTGTACGCGCTGATCTTTGTGTGTTTCTTCAGGTGGTTGTTTTTCCAGACTCTTTTGTGTAGTCTTCCAAAGGCGCCCTTCATCAAGGTCTTTCCATTCCTGTACATTGTTACGTTAGCTGTCGATTTAGTGCCATTGCCACCACTGTGGCACCTTATAATCACTCTATTGTTTGAGGGACTTACCTCAGTCTCAGCTCCTCAGCGCCAATGCCTGACCCTCATCCCAGGCCTGAGTAACTCTGGACAGTTTCCATGGCTTCATGGGCACTGTAAATTTGGGGTATGTGGGTGGGAGGGCGGGTTTAATGGCTGGCACCAACAACATCAGCCTGCTTTCATTGCGTTCGCAAAGGTTCGCTTGTTACTTCTGACATTAATAGCGGTGTGGCTGATTGGCAGGCAAGATAAGGAAGGTGGTTAGAAGGAGTTGTAAGTTGTACAAAGCCCAGCCTGAGAGAGGAGCCAGGACTCAGCTTGCTCCACAGAGAGGGATGACCAGGAGGCAGACCACAGAGAGGAGTGACCAGGAGGCCAAACTCTGAGAAGGGTGCCCAGGAGGCAGACCACTGAGAAGGGTGACCAGGAGCTAGACCACAGAGAGGGGTGACCAGGAGGCAGACCTCAGAGAGGGGTAACCAGGAGCTAGACCACAGAGAGGGGTGACCAGGAGCTAGACCACAGAGAGGGGTGACCAGGAGGCAAACCTCAGAGAGGGGTGTCCAGGAGGCAAACCACAGAGAGGGGTGCCAGGAGGTAGACCATAGAGAGGGGTGCCCAGGAGGCAGACCACTGAGAGGGGTGACCAGGAGGCAGACTACAGAGAGGGGTGACCAGTAGGCAGACCACTGAGAGGGGTGCCCATTAGGCAGACCATAGAGAGGGGTGCCCAGTAGGCAGACCACTGAGAGGGGTGACCAGGAGGCAGACCATAGAGAGGGGTGCCCAGGAGGCAGATCACTGAGAGGGGTGGAGACCTCCCCAGAGGACTCTCCTAACCCAGCTTAAACAAGGCAGCACTCGTCTCACTCCCCACTGAGCTCTTCAGTAGACTAAGCCTGGATCTGTCCCTGTCTCTCACCGCAGTTGGGGACAGTCGAGGGCTGTTGGGCAGAGTGCTCTCCTGGTCTAGTTTTTAACCCCATGGTGGGGGAGGGGGGGGGGGTGGTGGAATTCCAAGATCTCTTTCCCTCCCAATCCTCATCGGTATCATTTATATGTCTGCTGCCTCTCCCAGGAGACCTCATGCTTCTCAATGGTGTGGCCTCAGTGGATCAACATGAGGGTGGCTGGACCTCTGGTTCTCTACTGGCCTGCTATTGCTTGTAATAGTTCACATTTAAAGCCTGTGCCACCATCAGAAGGACTCAGCGGGCCAGGCAGCATCTGTGAAGGTAGAGGAACGGTCCACATTTCACACTGAGACCTTTCATCAGGACTGGGAGTGTAGGTCAAAATGGCCGATTGAAAGAGGAATGAGAGAGGGGTGAGAAGAGAGAGGTGGGTGATAGGTAGAATGATGAAGGGAGAATGTCGATCAGTTTGGGAAAATGGAGCAGGGGGCCTCCCATTTTGGTCCCAGCCAACATCTCTGGTGCGTGCAACACACACAATGCTGGAGGAACTCAGTGGGTGAGGCAGCATCCAGGGAAGGCCTGAAACATTGACCATCTATCACCTTCCACAGACACTGCCTGACCTGCTGAGTCCTTCCAGAATTGTGTGTATAGCTCCAGTTTTCCAGCATCTGCAGTCTCTCTTGTTTACCTCAAGTACAATCATTGCTTCTTCTGGAGGTTTGCTCTCCACATCTTATGTACTACTCTCAACCCCTTCCCCTCTCTGGTTCATCACTGACTGGTTACACCAATCACCTCTCAGCCCTTGTCTCAATAGGCTTCTTCAGGTGCATTCTCCGCCAAGAATGCACCTGCAGAAGCGAAAGCGGCCCTTTGAAATCCCGTTCAGGTGGCAGGGCTAAAAGTGCAGCACTGGCCAGCTGAAGGGACAGATGCACCGGATGCGCCTCTGAGTGCACTCCGGCTCATGTCCCTTTGGGCTGTCAGGTTTGGGATGGCTGGCTGTCAGAGCTGAGACAGCCAGCGGAGGCTATCAGCGCGGGGCTATCCCGCGCGGTACGTCCCCACACTGATCCCGCTGCCCCACTCTCTCCCAACAGCCCGATATCAGTCCCCACATTATGGGGCAGCCTGTGCCGGGTGCCCCACAATGTGGGGACTGATATTGGGCTGTTGGGAGAGAGTGGGGCAGCGGGATCAGTGAGTAGGGCTGTGGGCGGGAAGTCCCCACACTGAGTGTGGGGACTGATATAGGGCTGTGGGGAGAGAGCGGAGCAGCGGATCAGTGTGGAGACGTCCCCGCACTGACAGCCCATGCCTGCTGCCCCTGCCCTGATTTCCCACACGGCAGGGCAGAGGCAGCTGGGAGGGGAGATGTCAGGTGCTTGCCAGCTGACTGTCATCCCCTTAGCAGCCGCTTTCATGAGCTGGGGGGACCTCAGTGCTCCGGCGATTATCCCTCCCAGAGGAGGGTTACAAAGTTCACCTCACATGCTTCTCCTGAGCTTTCAAGTGGCCTCCCGACAGCTGCATATGAGTATAATATGCGGCTTTACATCGGGGGATTTTGGCCACCTGAAAGTTCCTAATGCTACATACTGACTATCTCTCCTCTCTAGTTTCAGTCCTGAGGCAGGGTCTCAACCTGAAATAGCCATCATCCCTTTGCCTCCAGAAATGCTGCTCCATCCACACATAACGCACACCCACACACATGTACACATGCAAGCATACGCACAGACACACAAGAGAAATACATGAATGCTCGCATACATGCATGCAGACACACATGAATACATACGCCCGCACACAAACAAATGCACACACATGCACGCAAGCATACACACAGACACACTTGACAAACATACATCCATCCACATCTGTGTACTTACACACACATGGTTGGAGAGTGCACCAATGGAACTTAGTGTTGTTCCTCCACTTTGTAGCTAGCCTCGGTGCAATGCACGGGGCCACGGATGTGTGGGAATGGGGTATGGAATTGAAATAGTTGGCCACTGGGAGGTTCTTACTGTTGCAGCAGTCAGACCAAAGGTGCTCAACGAAGTGATCTCCCAGTCTGCGTCCAGTCTCTCCAACATACAGGAGGCCTCAAAGGGAACACCAGATGCAGACGATGATTGCTGCGGATTCACAAGTGAAGTATTGCTTCACTTAGAAGAACCGTTTGAGGCCCTGAATGTGGTGAAGGAGGAGGTGTGGGCGCAAATGTAGCAGTTCTTATGGTTTTAGGGGTAAGGTAATGAGGGGGCGATTGGGAGGAAAGGAGGAATGAATGAGGGAGTTGCAGAGGGAGTGGAGTCTGTGGAAAGCAGAGAGGGGAAGGTAGGGGAGGAGAGAAAGTCAATGTTAATGCAAGATCATCTGTCATTCTAAGTTTGGGATGAATCCGACTGGGGACCAAGGCCCTTTGGAAACATACCTTTCCAAAGATACACATGTTCAGGTTGAGACCATGGCACCTGGTCCACTGCTTGGTCAGACCTGCCTCCTGCCCACGCATCCAAAACCTCGCCTAGCCCTCGCATTGTACCCCTCCCCTCAGTGATACATGGGCTGTGCCCTTTTTCGCTGACCTTATGTAAGTGAGAGCATTGCCTTCGGGGAAGTCGTAGGGGTGCCTCTTGCGGAAGACGTGCCCAACCCGGCTGCACGGGACGATTTCCAAACTTCCTCCGCACATCCAGACACGGAAGGAGAGCTCTGAAAGGGAGCACAGGAGCAGCAAAGGCAATGAGTGGCACAGGTGCAGAAGGCAGCCTCCCTTCTGCTGATGGGCACTACTTGCAAAGGGGCCCAGTGGACAACCACTGCCCTCCATCGGCACACCCAAAACCCCTCCCAAATGGACCTCACTCTCCTCATTCCACCCCAAATGGACCTCACTCACCTCATTCCATCCCAAATAGACCTCACTCTCCTCATTCCACCCCAAATGGATTTCACTCTCCTCATTCCACCCTAAATGGACCTCACTCACCTCATCCCATCCCAAATGGACCTCACTCTCCTCATTTCACCCCAAATGGATAGGACTCTCCTCATTCCATGTCAAAAACCCGGTCTTCTGTAATCCAACAAAAATAAACCTGGACCATAGACCTTCACAATCCTCCAATCCATGTATCTATCCAAATTTTTCTTAAATCTCAAAACGTGAAGAAATTTCCTGCTAATGCTCCCTTTAAATATTTCAGTTTTCACCCTTAACCCATGTCCTCCTTCTCCCACCTAACCTCTGTGGAAAAGCCTGATTGCATCTCCTCTGTCGAGGCCAACTTGTTAGGTGCAGAATTGTAGGAGTGGCAGAGAAGAAACAGACTGGAAGCAATAGATCCCATGGTGAGAGATGAAGAACTGGTGAGGTCATCTCTACATCGAACTAATAAAAAGTACGTCCTCCAGAACGTTGGAATGAATCTACAACCCTGTGAAACGGGCATCCACAAAACCACGAAGAAATGCCCTCACCAAAATTTTCACCACCCCAAATGTCCATCTGCGTGTCGTATTTTCCAAGGTGGTTAAACCAGGATTTATTGATGACGAAAATCCCTCCAGCGATAACTGGGGTCCTGCGGAGATAAAGCAGAGGTGTCAGCCGTGGCTCAGTGGAGCTGGAGGTTCGTGGGTTCCAAGGCCACATCAGACTGTCAAGCACAAGGTTCACTCAGCAGCAGGTGAGGTTAAACTTGAAATGACAAGATGAGCAGAAAATTGTAAAGATGAAGAACACGGAAAATGAACTGGGCTGGTGCTCTGAAAGCTAGCATGGGCTTGACGGGCTGAATGTTGTGAGACTTGCGAAAACTAAAACAAGCCTTGCTTTTTATAAAGGGATGAAAATGGAACTCAGGGAAATAAACCAAAGCTATTGGAAGTAAAAGTAGAGTAACAGCATGAAAACATTAAACTAGACAGCAGCAAGTTCCAGGAGAAATATATCACAGCAAAAGCAACTGTTGCAAACCAGAGGCTAATTAGTTTCCAGTCACTGCATGGAAAGATAATGCCAATGTTCGCAGAGGAGTGGATAGGAAAACATCGAAAAGCTCAAGATATGACGAGGCGGGAGGGTCACCAATAAAGTACCATGCAGAAGATTCATGACTGAGGCTAGATATCTGGAGGGATAAGGAATGGGAGCTGGCCACCGAACAGAAAATGGAGAGAAGGTTTTATGATGTTGGCACAACAAAATCTGCAGCTGCTGGAAATTATGAACATTAAATACTGGAAGCACTCAGCAAGAAGAGAGATAAAGAGTCACTGATTTTGGTTGGAGACCATTCACCAGAACACTAAGAAGAACGTGTTTAAGTTGAGGGAGAAGGTTCTCTGCACCTTCACTCTGCTGTGAGAGCTTGAGGTGGATGTTGGGCGGATGTTCTGCACTGTAAACATGAATTTGAGAGCTACTCTAATTGGGATTTGGGAAGTGAAAGCATGCTTCGAAAATCTATTGCCCTCCAGTTCTGAGTTCCGATGAATGGACAGAACCACATGGCAGAATAGAGGAAGAAAGAGCAAATCACTCACAAATGTACATGAAGATAAATTGAAGCTTGGCAGGGGGACAAAGATTGTGGTTCATGAGGGATGAGGAGCAGAGTATGCTGGGGACGCAGATAAACAAATCATTAAAAGCAGCAACTCGGCAAGTGCCAGAAATGTGTCGCGCAGCAGGATTCATTTCCAAAAGCACAGCTGAGGAATTGCATGAAGTCTGTGCAGAACCTCAATCAAAACTGCCTCTGCTGCTCTGTGAGTAGTCTGTCTGCCACAACATTAGGGGATAAACAGCAGATGCACTGCCCGGGAATGATAGCAGCGGAGAGAGGTTGTTACACAGGAAACCTGCAGATGCTGGGGGTCAAGTGCAACGTGCAAGCGTGCTGGAAGAAACTCAGCAGGCCATGCAGCATCCATAGAAAGATGCCACATGGATTCCTATGGATGCTGAGTTTCTCCAGCCCTTTTGTGTATTGCAGTGGGGATAGTCATCCATCAGGAAAGGTTGAACAAGCAGGGGGTCTTTTCTCTAAACTAAGAGGAAGTTTGAGGGGGGGGGGAGGGTGCTAAAAGGACTCGGGTTTAATACGAAGCTTGGACTCCAGAGTGCAGCCTGTCTCTCTGCTGTGTCCCAGGCCTGTGTTCCACAGCACAACCCAAGAAGTTGGAGTAATTTCATCAGTGGCCATCAATAAATTGTAACAATCCATGATCGTTCCATTTCCTTCTTCCGATTAATGATTGGGGCAATCTGAGGAGACAATTGTAGAGTCCTGGGATCATACAGCACAGAAAGGCCCTCTGGCCCAACGCTCCAAGAGTGAACAATATTACTAAAGCTGGGATGAATGACAACCCTCTCACCCTCCACTCACCGGATTGACTGAGTTGGGTCCGACCTTGCCATCTTCTGTTCGATGGGTATCTGCTCCCATTTAAAGTGCAAACTCCAGTCAAATCCTACAGGGAGAGGGAGGGATACACAGCAAGAAGAACAAAGGGAAGCCATGCTGAGAACCAGCTTGCCAAACACAGAGAGGACACCCTCTCTCTTGGCTCAACACACATACTGTGTCTCTCTTTGTATCAGAAACTCTGTTCATATATTCAAGATTCCTTTATTGTCAAATAGTAAATACACTTAATTTGTCAACTTTTGCTTGCCATGAAGGCGTACAAAGAGGCACCACTCACTGAGCCCAGCACCCCCACCAAATGAGAGTCCTTTCAGAGGCACTCAGTGTCTGTGGGCTTGCCTCCAGCACCCCCACAGCCTTTACAGCTGCATCTGGGGTCACTCCTCAAGGCCAAGCAACTACAAGTGGCAAGGAAATTAAAAAAAAAACACACCCACTTAAATTCCAAACCACATGGAAATTAAATAGAGAAGCCTTGTTGATTTAACTACTTACACTCCCGTGGCTTAATGTATTATAGAAAACTAGAGCATTTGTGACATTCAGAGAAATGAGGCAGTTGCCATGGACAAAGGCATTCTCATCCTCAGCAAACACAGAATTGCCTGACAGAGACTCAGCAGGTCAAGCAGCATCTGCGGCGAGAGGTGGGCAGTCAACGTTTCAGGTTGGGACCCTTTCTTGACAACCTGTAACGTCGACTGCCCATCCCTCCCCGCGGATGCTGCCTGACCTGCAATTCTTTGTTTGCTAAGGATTTCCGGCTTCTGCTGCCTTTGTGTTTTGCAGCATTCTCATCCTGTTTAATTTGTCCAGAGTTGAGGTTGGACCTTTTAAATAAGGCATCAATCCGACAGCAAGCTTCAGCTGAACATTATCTCCAGGGATGTGGTGGTGGGGGGGGTAGGGGAGGCAGGGAGGCAGAGATTCCATCGGCCAATCTTGCTGGTACAGGAACCATTTCATTAGATTGTGGCTGCTCTGATTTCTACTCTTCTTGGCTCACAAGCCCTTGGTGGCTCAGTCAATTCATTCAGTTTTGAGGTGTCCTATTGAGTCTCGGAGGCAAAGAGTTCCGAATTTGCTCCACCGGTTGATGGAAGGGCAGCTGAACTCAGTCTTCCACTGAGCAGTGAAGTGCACCATCTTCCTACGGGTTTACAAATTGGATTGTAACATGAGTTTAACCTGCCAACTAGCAGGTTAATTTGTAAGCAATCATGGCTGCCCGGGTAGAAGATGACGTCAGCCCTTGCGTGCAATGGCCGTCTTCCTTCCCCATAATCCCCATGCTGCTGGAATGCCAGAGCGGTTCCAGCAGCATGGGGGATTATGGGTAAGAAGGACGGCCATCGCTCTTGCCCCAACTCCGTTCCCAGCCAGCCCGACAGTGTTCCGACTCTGTGCTCATCCCGGCCCCAACAGTGCCCCGCCACCATGCCCCACCCAACCCCGCCAGCCATTTACCTTTTGGAAGCCAGCACAGGGAACAGGGGATTTCCTGCGGGGCCTCCAGTGATGCGATGAATGTGTGACACATCATTCGCCGCGTCACTGAAGGGGCGGGAGCACCCTTAAATTGCCCAGTCGAATGGCAACCGGGCAATTTAGGGTCCATTGTGTAAGGAGCCCACGACGTGGGTAAGATACATGGGTCCTGAGCAGCCCCAGCTTGTAAACACCTACTGGCTACACATTACTGTGGGTCTTGTTCATTCACCTATTGTTCTTTTGGAGTTCGCCTTTTGCTGGCAAGGCCAGCATTTATGACCCACTCTAATTACCCATTTGTGGTGATGATAAATGGTAATGGAAGTGGGGGGAGGGGATGAGTGGCTACAGGTCCAATGCAATGATTGCAGTCTAACTGCACAGATGACTGGGTCTTGAAGAGTCTGGGTGTGTGTCCCTGCACACCACCATGACGAAGGAATGCCCCAGCTGATTGTAGGGATAGTGAGGCCCCCTAACCACACATTGCTGTCCCCACTATCCCAATGAATGCAGGTCGGACACTACATGTAAGCCAGCTACCTTTAAACTTCCCAGAGAAAAGGGCAGGTGCATGCTTACGCTACCTACATGAAGGGACAGGGAACAGGGAAGAAGAGAGGATTGAAATCAATGCATCATGTGGTGGATAGACTTTATTGATTGTGAATTTTCAAGTTTATAGTCACGTGCACCAAGTGAGCAGGTTTTCTTTTCATGAGCAGCCCAGCTTGTCAACCCATGCACTGCAGAGCAGTTAAAAACACAGCGCTGAGTACGGAGTTACAGAGAGAGATCAGTTAGGATAGAGCAAGGGCAACAATATTTTATAAGTACAAGGTTCACTCAGGAATCTGAAAGCGGTGAGGAAGAAACTGTCCTTGAATTTGAAGGTGCATGGATCGCACTCATGGATCTTATTCCAGATGGGAGTGGGGGGGGGGGTGGGGGTGGTGGGTTAAGACAGTGTGGGTGGGGTGGGAAGTGCCCTTTAGTTTGTCAGCTTCTTTTTGAAGACATCGGGAAGTGTCGAGGAAGGGGAGGGGAGTTTGTGTGACAGACTGTTCCAGAGTTAATGGAACTGGAAGATAAAACACTGGGGATCGATCCCATATCCTATGGAAACCAAGGACCAGATCAGCTTTTGATACAAAGTATGGTCAGCAGTACTGAACCATGGGCATCCAGGGCGGGTAAGTTAAAATGACCTCTTCGGTAAAACAAAGAGGTGAAAGGCAGCTGCAAATTTTGAATCTCCCAGAGCACATAACTGAGACTTTGGCCAGGTCATTCCCACCTTGCATTAAATAACAATTACTCAAACACACTCTGTACCTCCTCTCAGATCAGCAGATGCAGCCAGGTAAGCAAAGGTGTCTAGGCTTATGACATCGATGATAGGGCTTGCCACGCGAGTGTGATCCTGTGGGACCAGGAAGAGAACACAGGTGCAGTCAGCGTCAATTACACGGAGAATGGGAGATGTTCTCAGACTCTCATCAATGCAGGGCAGAATGTGCACTGGCTGAGCCCTGTTGCTTCCTCATAGCCTATTACAATCAAAACCTGCTTTTGTGCGATAACAAGACCATAAGACTTAGGAGCGGAAATAGGCCATTCACCCCTTCGAGTCTGCTCTGCCATTCAAATCGCAGCTGGTGCATTTTCCTTTACAACCCCATTCTCCTAACCTTTGGCACCCTTACTAATCAGGAACCTATCAACCTCTACTTTAAATATACCCAATGACCAGGCTTCCACATTCTAGTTGAAGAAATTTCTCCTTTATAAGATCATAAGACACAGGAGCAGAAATAGGTTATTTGGCCTATAAGAGTCTGCTCCGCCAGTCTATCACAAGATGATCCATTTTCCCATTCAGCCCCATTGCCCATCCTTCTCCTTTCATTTAAAATTCTAAATTTAAATGTCAGAATCAGGATTTATTGTCATGAACAAGTCATGCAATTCGGTGTTTAGATATACAGCATGGCAACAGGCCATTTCAGCCCACGAGTCTGTGCCACCCAATTTACACTCAAATTAATCGACACCCCTGGTACGTTTTTGAACAATGGGAGGAAACCGGAGCCCCTGGAAAAAACCCTTTCAGACACAGGGAGAATGGATGAAAGCCCTTTACAGACAGCACAGGATTCGAATCCAGGTTCAGTCCCGATAGCTGCCGCTTCAAAGGCATTGCACAAACCATTACGTCAATCGTGCAGCCCTGGCTAATCAAGAACCTATCAATCTCTGCCTTAAATACATCCAATGACTTGGCCCCCACAACAGCCTGTGGCAACAAATTCCACAGATTCCACTGTCTGGTTGAAGATATTCCTTCGCATCTCTGTTCTAAGCAGATGCCCTTCAATCCCTCTTGTCCTAGACTCTCCCATCATGAGAAACCACCTTTCTACATCTATTCTGTCCATGACTTTCAATATTCAAAACGCTTCAATGATATCGCCTCTCATAAATTCCAACGAGTACAGGCCAAGAGCTTTCAAATGCTTCTCATATGATAACCCTTTCATTCCTAGAATCACCGAGTGAAGCTCCTTTGAACCCTCTCCAACGTCAGTACGAGATTTCTTAAATGAGGAGCCCAAAACTGCTCACAATTCTCCAAGTGAGGTCTCACCAGTGCCTTACAAAATCTCAACATCACATCCCTACTTTTGTAGCAGCTCCACAAAAGAGGCATCCACATGGTACGAGGGTGAACCAAAAGCTGACTTTATCATCTGAATTCGCCGCGTTTCCCCATGGGGAATGCCCACTTCCGGTAACATATGCGCCGGCTTCCGGAAGTGATGTAAGCCCATCACTGCGTCACTCCTCAGCCGGCAGTGTGCCACACAGAAGCGGGGGGTTCCCTTAGGTCGCAAATGGTGTCAACCGCGGGCTTCTGCTCGGAGGTGAAGGAGGGCACTGGCCATCTTGGGATGGCCGACTGTTGCGGTGATTCGGCCCATCCACCCGCACGGTCGCTCGGCCCACCACGCCATGTTATTAGTCTATATTATGAGTCACAGAGTTTTCAAACACTAAGAGAGGGTCATCGATCCAATTTATCATACCAACCTGGTTAGTCATTCGAGCTGCTCCCATTTGCCTGTGTTCAGTGCATATCCCTCAAACCCCTCCCCAGCCACGTGTGTCTTTTGTCTAAATTACTTTTGTCTTTTGTCATTAGATATGGGGATAGTGCCGGAGGATTGGCGCATTGCGCATGTGGTTCCGTTATTTAAAAAGGGTTCAAGGAGGAAGCCTGGCAACTATCGGCCTGTAAGTTTGACGTCTGTGGTAGGTAAATTAATGGAGAAAATTCTTAGAGATAGTACTTATAAACATCTGGATAGACAGGGTCTGATCAGGAGCACTCAACATGGATTTGTGGGAGGAAGGTCATGTTTGACCAATCTGATTGAATTTTTTGAAGAGGTGACTAGGAATGTGGATGAGGGTAGCGCAGTGGATGTTGTCTATATGGACTTCAGTAAGGCCTTCGATAAGGTACCACATGGAAGGTTAGTTAGGAAGGTGCAGTCTTTAGGTATAAATTTTGAGATAGTCAAATGGATTGAACATTGGCTGAAAGGGAGAGGCCAGAGAGTGGTAGTGGATAATTGTCTGTCAGGTTGGAGGCCGGTGACCAGTGGTGTGCCTCAAGGATCTGTATTGGGCCCATTGTTGTTCGTTATATACATTAATGATCTAGATGATGGGGTGGTGAATTGGATTAGTAAATATGCAGACGATACTAAGATAGGTGGAATAGTGGATAATGAAGAAGGTTTTCAAGGATTGCAGAGGGATTTGGGCTGCTTAGAAAAGTGGGCTGAAAAATGGCAGATGGAATTTAATGCTGATAAGTGTGAGGTGCTTCATTTTGGTAAGAAGAATCAGAATAGGACATATGTGGTAAATGGGAGAGTATTGAGGAATACAGAAGAGCAGAAAGATTTAGGAGTAACGGTACATCGTTCCCTGAAGGTAGAAACTCACGTGAATAGGGTGGTGAAGAAGGCTTTTAGTATGCTGGCCTTTATCAATCATTGCATGGA
The DNA here is from genome assembly GCF_036971445.1 of Narcine bancroftii. Taxonomy (NCBI): domain Eukaryota; kingdom Metazoa; phylum Chordata; class Chondrichthyes; order Torpediniformes; family Narcinidae; genus Narcine; species Narcine bancroftii. The sequence continues at coordinate 83,920,576 of NC_091470.1, forward strand.
ATATAGGAGTTGGGAGGTGATGTTGAGATTGTATAAGACGTTGGTGCGGCCTAATTTGGAGTTCTGTGTGCAGTTCTGGTCGCCTAATTATAGGAAGGATATAAACAGAGTGGAGAGAGTGCAGAGAAGGTTTACCAGAATGTTGCCTGGGTTTAAGCATCTGGAGTATGGGGAGAGATTGGACAGATTGGGTCTTTATTCTTTGGAGCGTAGAAGGTTGAGAGGGGATTTGATAGAAGTATTTAAGATTATGAAAGGGATAGACAAAATGGATGTGGATAGACTATTTCCGTTAAGAGGAGGAAAGTTTAAAACAAGAGGACATGAGTTAAGAATTAAGGGGCAGAGGTTTAGAGGTAACATGAGGGGGAACTTCTTTACTCAGAGAGTGGTAGCTGTGTGGAATGATCTTCCGGGAGAAATAGTGGCGGCAGAGTCAATTGTATTATTTAAGAAAAGGTTGGACAGGTATATGGATGAGAAGAAGATGGAGGGTTATGGGCATTGTGCAGGGAGGTGGGACTAGAAAGGGGTGTTTGGTTCGGTGCGGACTAGAAGGGCCTAATGGCCTGTTTCTGTGCTGTAATTGTTATGTTATGTTATGTAATTGCATGCAACTCTTCCACTTCCTCCACATACACAGAAAAAGGTGACCCTCAGCTACCATTCAAAATCTTTCCTCTCCCCTCTTAAACCTCTAGTTTTGGACCCCCCTACCCTAGGATAAAAAATATGATAATTTACCTTATCCATGCCCCTTTTGATTGTATAAACCTGTATTGGGGTCACCTCTCCTATGTTGCAGAGAGAGAAGACCCAGGTTCTCCTTATAACTCAAGCCCACCAGTCCCAGTGATACCCTTGACAATCTTTTCTGCACCCTGGTGTGATGTGGTGGGCCAAAGGGCTTGCTTCTGTGCTGCATGACTGTATGTACAAGGGCACCTGCCATGTGGGAATGCCCCATTCTTATGGTTCTGCTGCCTGCCATTTATTACCCTGATTCGGAAATGCATGAGGGGCTTATGTAAGGTGACAGCCAGCACCTATTTGCTGGGGAGGGGAGGGGAGTGGAATAGCTAATACCAGAGGACGCCTGTTTAAGGTGAGTGGAGGAAAGTCTAGGGGAGATGCCAGAGGCACATTTTTTAACTCTAAGAGTGGTAGGTGCCTAGAATTCATTGCCAGGAGGGGCAGTGGAGCTGGTTCTATGGGACATTCAGAAGATTCTTAGATGGGCACATGGAAAACTCAAGGGTTATGGATGTGAGGTAGGGAAAAATTAGATTCCTGTGGAGTAGGTTTACATAGGTCGGCACAACGTCATGGGCTGAAGGGCCTGTACTGGGCTGTAATGGTTTGTGTTCATTCATTATTGCTGAGCCCCTGTGTAACAACACTGTGGGAGTCTCTTCTCCACATCGTTCAAGTGGAGGTCAGGGAGAAGACATATGACCATAAGATATAGGAGTGGAATTAGACCATTCAGTCCATCGAGTCAGCCCTGCCATTCCATCAGAGCTGCTTTACTATCCTTTTAAACTTCACTCTCCTGCCTTTGCCCATAACCATTGATTTCCTTCCTGCCTTAAATATCCTCTCTACAATTCACCACCCTCTGAGTAACGCAGTGCCCTCTGGTCCCAGATTCCCTCACCACAGAAAACATCCCCTCCACATCCACTCTATCCAGGCCTTACAACATTCGATAGGTTTCAATGAAATTCCCCCCCCCCCACCCCCTCCCCACCATTCTTCTAATCTCTAGCAAGAGCAGACCCAGGCAATACAAGCCTTGGACAGGAACTATTTATTCTCCAGGGCTGAGGACTCTAAGCTGAAGGTGGGGCAGATGCCTCTCAGACTCACCTCCTTCACTCGTTGCAGAAGGGGTTGCAGCCAGTCCTTGTTCACCTCGCAGTGACTGTCGAGGAAGGTTAGGACCTCTGCCATCGCAACATCAGCTCCTTTAACTCGTGATCGAATTAGCCCTGCAGGAGACGTGTTCAACAATGAGTCAACAAAGAACTGCTGGAGTGACTCAGCAGATCAGACTCTATCCATGGGTAAAACAGAAATGACCTGGCAGACCCATTCTTTTTGTCTCCAACCCCACTGAATTTATCTCCTCATACCTCATCTTCATCTTGTTTTCCTTGACCAGTCCCTTCCACATCCACTCATTCTCTCCACCTCTTTGCAGAATTTCGATTCTCCAGCACCCTCATCTTCTCCATGGATGGGTAATCTCTTCACACACCCATTCCCCATCAGGAAAGCCTCAGGCCCTCCCCTTCTTGAATGCAGAGCTGTTCAGTCCTATTCGCTATCTGCCTTGTCCTAACTGTTCCCAATTCCTTCAAATTTAAAGTGCAGCCCTGGGCACATGCATGAGCCCCAGCTACATCTGACTTTTTGTTGGGTTGGTGGAACAGTCCCTGTTCCAGTTGTAATCAGTCACCACTCCCCATCTCTTCCTCTGCTACATCGATGACTGCATTCCTGTACCCATGCAGAGCTTGACAATTTCATTAAATTCACCACCAGTGGCTTTGACCCAGCCCTTAAATTAAACTGTTTCTGACATCTCTCCGTCTCCACCTCAAGCAAACAAACTATTGATAGATGCACCAACTCTCACAACTACTTCAGTTACACCTCTTCCTGTCCTGTCACTCATAAGGATGACATTCTTTTCTCATAACTCCTCTGTTTCCACCTCATCTGTTCCCAGGTTGAGGCTTTCCACTCCAGGAAATCCAAAATATCTCCTTTCTTTATTAAACATGGACTCCCTTTACCGTCACCAATAAAGCCCACTCCTGCATCTCCTCTGCTTCCTGTACTTCTGCCCTCACCCCACCTTCCTCCAGGTTAAAAAAAAAGGACAGGGTCCCTCTTGTCCTCAACCTCCATGCTTGTTTAAATGATACAAGGTGGAAGAAAGTGGAAAACATCAGGTTAAAGGAACAAAAAAACAAGGGATGAGTCTGCAGGAAGTTCAAATGCAGAATCTGATGCTACAGGGTGAAGAACTTATGTCTGGGTTGGATTCTTGTTTGTGCGATTCATCTAGTTTTATTCATACAGTTCAATTCTCCCTCCCAATTTATGTAAATTTTAAACATTTAATTTTTTTAATGTAGACATACAGCACAGTAACAGTCCATTTTGGCCCACAAGCCCATGCCGCCCAATTTACACCCAATTAACCTACACCCAGGTACATTTCAAACAGTGGGAGGAAACCCAAACAGACACAGGGAGAATGTACAAACTCCTTACAGACACCGTGGGATTCAAACACTGGACCCAATCGCTGGTGCTGTGAAGCCGTTGTTCTAACTGCTACACCAACCATGCCTCCCTTAGCTGGGGCTAAGGATAATCCAGGCCTCGTGAACAGCCTTTGAAGTGTGTTAAATTAACTTCAACAGTTGGAGCTCGTGATATAGTTTGTATTAATGCCTGGGAAGGAATTCTAATTAATTTTCCTTCACTTTTTTTTTGACTATTTCTGACCCTATTATCATTGATTTTTTTTGATATCTGAACCATGACCTGACGATTTACAGCTGACTGCCCTAGAAAGCCATTCCATTAGGAACTTAGGTCCTGCTGGTTCAGTGTGGGCTGTTTCAAGGCCACAGTTCCTTGCTGTTTCAATTCTAGTTCAAGTTTCCAGTAAAATGAAACACAATTTTTCTGCACAACTGTGTGCCATTTGCTATATTTCTATACCACATAGCAATCTTATTTCCCTATAATTATTTCTCCCTATATGTCCCTGTCTGTGCCTCTCATCCACACACTAGGGGTAATTGACTCACTGACCTCCACAGATTTTGGGATGTGGGAAGAAATTGGTGGGGGGGGGGGGAGCATCCCAGGGAAACAACATGCAAACTCCACCCAGATTGAACCCACACCATTTTGTTGGCTTGTTAGTCGTCTGAGGATCAATCTGAACCTATGTGTTGTCAAGGTGTAGAAAGAACATGATATGTTGGCAGTCAACCAGCAACAGAAAGCGTATGGAGACTACACCATAGCCAATTGTCCTCTGCAATGGATGAAGTTAACAAGGAAATGGGAAAACTTTGGGTCCTGGCTTACCTTCCCGTTTTGTGTTCCTCAAACATCTGATTTTGGGAATCTTGGTTAAAAGTTCACAGTCCTTGGCTGAAAGGGAGAAGACAATGATAGTTGAGAAATGTTTTGCATGCTGCAGGATGCAGTCTGATATTTACACTGACTCTTTTACTCTTTCTGGGGCTTTTACACCCATTTGTACGAGAGGTGTAAAACATCAATTTCTTGATCTCCCTATGGCCAATCTCTCAACATAAACATTTCAAATTATTTTATCAGCTCCCACCTTTAACTCAAGTTCCACTCCTGTCCACGATGAGTTACCAAAAGACTGGGATACAAGGAGAGACTGGATAGGCTGGGACTTCTTTTCCTGGCGTGTAGAAGCCTGAGAGGTTTAGAAAAGAAGTGAAGGGCATGGATATAAGGTGAGAAGGGAAAGATTTAAAAGGGACCTGAGAGGTATCTTCTTCACACAGGTGGTGGTGGGCGTGGGGAACAAGCTGCCTGAGGAAGTGGTAGAACCAGAGACAAATACAACATTTCAAAGACATGGAGAGGAAATGTTTAAAGGGATGTGGGCCAAATGCAGACAAGTGGGACTGGCACAGGAAGGCAGCAAGGTCAGCATGGATGTGTTGGGCCGAAGGGCCTGTTGCCATGCTCTCAGACCCCACACCTCGATGGTAGAACTGGGCCTTGGATGTCAGATGTTGAAGAAGCTGGAAGATATGGTGGGGTGGGAATATTGGTCTTGAGAGGAAGATTGTACACACTGAGGATATGACGGAGGAGGCCGAAGGGAGACTTGGTTCGGGTGCATAAAGGCAAGGTAGCCAGGAAGTGTCCGTGTACCTCAGCAGAGGACTCAGAAAGCAGGGGCAAAGATATGAAGCAACTGAAAGGAGGAGTTTTCATCCAGACGATAATGAGGGTTTGGAATTCACTGGTTGGTGGGGCAGGAGAGAGAGAAAAATGCTCACCACAGTACTGGGATGTGACCTGTTGGGTTATAGATCCAGGGCTGGAAAGTGGGATTAGGGCCCTTTCTCAACTAGCACAGATATGATGGGTAGAACAGGCTCCAGTGGAGTGAAGACATCACAGAGCTGTGGGATTCAAAAAAGGTCACTGATATGAGGGATTTGGGAAACAAAACTAAAATTAACATTAATGTGTCACATTATGCAAAACAACTGCTGAACAAAAACTGAGCTGCTAGAGGAAGTCAGTGGATCAGGTTTGAGGACTGAGGTGCAAAGGGAGACATCGTGATAAAGTGGAGAGGGGGTGAGATGATGAGGTGGGAAATGGCAGCACAGGGAGTGTAACAGGGGCTAAGTACACAACCTTGTAAGGTCTCGGCATTGAGGGTGATCAGATTTCAGATTTATTGTGAGAATACATACATAACATCACATACATCCCTGAGATTCCTTTGTCGTGGAAGAGGTGTGGACTTCATTCTCACCGAAAGGGTAGATGTAATCCGAGCACACTTTATCCTCTGGCAATGTAGCACTTCCCCTGCACTCTGGCCTGAAGCTTCTGGCATGGAACAGTCCTCCAATGAAGAGATGGGAACACTGCCTCCTGAGACAATGACTGGATTCTCCAGCTCAAGGGCTCCATTTCACACCAGTTCCATGCCTCCTCCTTGCTGAGGGAGATAATTATCAGCTCCAGGTGGGGTACCTGGGTGCCTGAATGCAGCTGACCGACCCCTCTGCTCATTAGCAACACCGATAACAAGGCTGCTACTCACCGTCATTGCTGTAGTCATCCACAAGAATGATTTCCTGGATTAGTCTGGGAGGACTGCGGTTCAGGATGCTGTGGGAAGCAGGAAGTAGAAGCTGTAAAATCCTGACTGCTCCCCCCATCTCGCTTGCTCCCACTGGACACGTGGTTGTAAACTCCAGTTCACCCATAGCTCAAACAGCAGATTGTATCCAAGGATCTCACAGCACAGATTAACCCATTCAGTTCATCATGTCCATGCTGGGCCTATCCAATTGAACACCTCCTGCTCTATGCCCCACAACTCAGGACAGCCTTACCACTTTGAAACCTGCTCCAAATGCTGCATAGGATGGAGGCAATGTTGCAGGAGCAGAATCCCTCAAGATTCCTCCATTTCCCTGATGGCTTTGTTGAACTGGGGAGCCTGTGTTTGCACCCCCTCCCCCTTCCCATCGGTTCATGGTTGTTGTCCAGCTGAGCCTAACTGAGGGGTAACCAACCAGTAATGGGAGAAAACAGAGAGAAATGGAGCAACAGAGCCTGGAGAGGGAATGCACTGAAGCAATCAGCTGGCATTGGAAATGGATCGCACTCACAAACACTCATGGATCGCACTCGCAAACACTCCCGGATTGTAGTCACAAATGCTCCTGGATCGCACTCACAAACGCTCCCGGATTGCAATCACAAACGCTCCCAGATCGCACTCACAAACGCTCCTTGGTCCATTCTGAATGCCCTTATCATCAAGCACTCATTAACACAGAGGCTCCATTCGTGTTTATTCTCCGTAGAATCTGCCGCACACTGTGGGCAATTTACAGCAGAAAATCAACGCACCAAGCTGCATGCCATCAGGACGTGGTAGGCCCGTGGAAACCCACAAGTCACAGGGAACTGTAAACTCCACACAGACAGTGCTGGAGGTCAGAATGAACTGCAATGTTTGATCAGCTGCAGCAACCTGCATTATGTAGGCTTTAGCTCAGTGAAGTGGCCCGAGCACCATGTGGGAGCATTGACACCAACACAAAGGCATCGAGTACTGAAGCATGGACGTCATATTACAACTGCTCAAGAGGTTGGTGAAACCACATGGAATATTGTGCACATTTCTAGACAGCAAGCTGTAGCTGGAAAGGGTGTAGAAAGGATTCATAAGGTCATGGTGGCCTTGAACTGAAAAAAGAGGCTGGACAGGTTGACTTTATTCCCTGCAGCAGGCTGAGTGGAGACCTTATGGAGGTTTATAAAATCACAAGGGGCGAAGAATAAGGTCTTTTTCTAAACTATAGAGCATAGGTTTAATGTGAGAGGGAAAATATTTAAAAGGGGCCTGCGAGCGTTGGGTATCTGGTGTGGGCTGCCAGAGGAAGTGGGAGAGGCGGGACAATACTTCATCCCAACCAACTGGAAGGCAGTAAATTTTAATTAAGGAGGAGGCAGAGAAAAGGAGACTGTCGACCAGATGGTTTGACATCTGGAGTGGGTAAGACACTGGACCCCATCAGGAGGAACTTGGCTATGAGGGCCTTGCATGTGGAGAAGTATTCAGCAAGGATTTTTGGAGGGGCATTTAAATTTGAAAACCCGAAAGAGTAAATTGTATATCTTTAGGGGAAAAATCATGGATTTCATGCATCAGGATTTGCAAAAAATTGATATTTTTCAGAAGATTATAGCATAAAATATTAGTTTTCAGGGTGGATAAATATGTTAGCATTGAATGGATGACAGAAGGCTGAGAATAGGAAACCACGAGGCTTTTTGAGGCGGCAAACTAGAAGTGGAGGGTGTCATTTGGATCAGTCCTGAACTCTCAGCCATTCACAACTCAAATAACGCCTTGGGTGAAAAGACAGAACTACTGGCATCACTTGAGGGGTGTGGACCACACTGGGTGACATCATCAGAGGAAGTGAACACCAAAATGACTGTCTATAAAATTGTTGTGCAGAGTTTCAGCAGAAATTTATGATTTTTTATACAAATATCCCACCAGTTAGTTCTAACAACAAAAACATTTTCCGTAAGCCCGGCTTACATGTATCAATATACCTACAAGGCTAAAACTCAATGCTCATTTACTTTTTCAACCTTCTAATGTGAGAGCTGTCATTATTACCCAATTACAAGGACGCTTCGAATCCCGTGGTTTCGTCCGCACGCGCCACAAGCGCGTTGCTGCTGGTCTTTTTTATACTTGCTGCGGGAGAAGGTCCGTGGGGGAGGGGGTGACATCATGAGTTACTAGGTGATATCAACCCTAGTGATGCCACTGGGCAGAACATAATTCTTCCAGGTTTGTTGGCAAGATAAAATGACAGGGTGTATGGGGAAAGGATGTGAAATGAGTGGGAAAGTGGAGAGGGAGTACAATTTGGGAAATACAAAACCAAGGAGACCACATCTGGAATCTGAAGCAAAAAAATGAGCTGGAGGAGGGACTCAGCAGATGGAGCAGCATTTGTGGAGGGAAGGGGGTTGGAGAGGATATTGGAATTGATGTTTTGGGTCGAAACCCTTCATCAAGACTAAACATCCCCTCCATGGAAAGTATTCAGTTGGTGATCTTGGTGAAAAATCTAGATGTGCACAATGCTCCGGCCAATGAGTTCACCGAACACAGAGCCAACATCCAGAAGCAACAAGACTCGGCTGTGAGGAGGTTGGAGTACCAGGGTAAAGAAGCTTGCTCCACTTTTATGTAGCACCGGGGAGACCACACCAGGAGTACTGGCTGTTATTGGCCCTCTGAACCTAGGGTGGTGCATTCTTGCTTTAGCATCGCTTCCTGGGGTGAGGGGGTTGGCCCAAGTAGAAACCAGCTTAAACAAGCTTGTGTTGAGAAGAATGAGAGGTGACGCCTTTGAGGTACATGGAGAGTGGGAGGCGGGAGCTGCTTCCTCAGGCAAGGAGAGTCTTGAGAGAAGGGGGCATGATTTTGAGATCAGGGGTCAGCCAGAGGATGGAGACAAGAACTTGAGGAAGGTCTTCCAAAGTCTCTGGCACGGAAGGGATAGATGCTCAATGAGTGAATATTCTCACACTGAGATGGATGGGTTCTTAACGCCAATAGATACGTGAGGTTTACTGCAATGTGGGGCAAGTTGGACAGTCACTTCAGCCTGTTCCGGCTTCCACTGCTGATCTTTTAGTTTGAGTATTTTAGTTTTCATTTTAAAAAAAATAAATATACATAGTAAAATCTACAGTACCACAATATATTAAATCTTTTCATACCAAAAAACAAAGAAAAACCCATTCTTCAGATTTTGACCTTCTGTGGCGTAAGATACAAGTGGTGTAGTAAGTTATACTGAACCAATCGACATCTTGGATTTATAATTAATGTTATGCTATCCAAACACCAATCAGACCAACATCTTTCTGATATTACAACAGCTAAATCCGACTCCCATTCTCTCCCTCGACCTCTGTAAACCTGGTTTTGCACTTACATTCTGGAGAGCATAGTACATTTTTGTTATGAATTTAAGTGTATTTCCCAGCCAGATCATTTGTTCCATAGAAACATAGAAAATAGGTGTAGGAATAGGCCATTTGGCCCTTCAAGCCTACACCACCATTCATTTTGATTATGGCTGATCATCCACTCAGCACCTTGTTCCAGCTCTCTCTCCATACCCCCTGATCCCCCTAGTCACAAGTACTAAGTCTAACTGGGCTAACTGGGCTGTATGGAAAAACCTGCTCATCAGGTCCCTCTCAGCTGAGATCAGTGATCCTCAACCTTTTTATTCCCACCCACCTACCACTTTAAATAATCCCTTACTAACCACAGAGCACCTATGGCACCCAAAGCCAGCCTCAGGACTCTGCAAATACCTGCAGCCAATCTGGGGGTCCAGGGACTACATGTCAAGGAGAGGGAAGAGGGAGTGGCACTGGAGGGACAGCACCTGCAGAGGAGTGGAGCAAGCAGCGCATGCTGCAGTCAGGTTTTCCTTACTTGGGCCGGACCACACCACAGCAGAGTGCTGCCAACATCGGGTGTGTGGTTGGAAGGTCAGGCAAAGCTGAGGTCTTCTGCAGGGAGTGGCCACAGAGGTGAGGAAGCCGGGCCTGGGCCAGAAGAGCTCCAAAGAGGTATCACCTGCCTCAGAGGCAGGGTGTCTGTCTAGGCACTGGCAGGGGAGGAAGCAAGATGACAGAGATGGGGAGCAGAAGCTGGAGGGTGTCATCATTGAGGACCTCATCCAGGCACTAAGCCAGGACAGAGCTAGAGCTGGCAGCAACAGTGAAGAGTCAGAGAGTCAGCACCAGGCAGCACAGACTTTGAATCGGCTCGCCTCCCGCATCATTCGCTCAACTGTGGACGCTGCAATGGCGCAGGGATCTGCAGAGACCAGTGGCAGCAGCGCTCCCCGAAGAGAACACACGAGAAACAGGAGTTGTCCATCCGGCCCGTCGAGCCTGCTCCCACATTCAGCGAGATCACAGGTGATCTGGCCGTGGACCCAGCTCTGCCTTTCCCCAATGATACAAAATCTATTTTAAATATATTTAATGAGGCAGCCTCTATTGCTTCCTTGGGCAGAGAATTCCACAGAAATTCAGTCAGGATTTTGAAAATATTTGATCATTGAAACTAATTCAAATTAGCAGTTTAAGACCTATATGCATGAATAAATATTATTACATAAAAAATTTGTTACAAAATGTGCATGTGAAAGTAAAAACGTGAATGCAATATTTTCTTCATGTCCTGCTGCTCTCCAACATCTGAAGTTTATTGTGTGTGGCAAGTTTTGCCCACCCAGGTACAGAAGTCTATCATCATGCGGGGCATTGATCAGGGTGGACAGTCAGGGTCTTCTCCCCGGTGTGAAAGCGTCACGCACTGGGGGGGGTACCCATTTAAGATAAGGGCGAGTAAGTTTAAGGGAGATGGATGGAGTAAATATTTTACAGAGTGGGGGGGAAGTAGATAGACTAATCGTACTTGACGTGTTTCTAGATAGACACACACATAGCAAGGAATAGAGGATATCTATCAAATGCAAGCGACAGTTTTAGTTTGTCAGACATCTGATTTAGCCCAGACATGTGGGCCTGATCCTGTGCAGTACTCTTCTAGCTTTTACACAGCAACATGCTGGATAGCCTCTCCACAGATGAATTTTGCATTCCACCAGTGCTGACACCATTGGGGGAGGGGGGGTGGAAATGGAGTATAATGCTAAGAGCAACAAGAAGGGAATCGCACAGAAAGGTTTGGAGAAAACTTCCTGCTCAGGTACCAGGAAAGATGGCTCAACACCGGCCTGTTTCCGCATAGATTGGGTGTGGGCCTGTTTCTCCGCCAGTTCAGCACGGACCTGTGTTGCCATAGGCCCAGCATGGGCCTGTTTCTCCACATGTTCAGCGCGGACCTGTTTCTCTTTGGGTCTAGCACAGGCCTGTTTCTCCATGTGCCCAACATGCAGGCCTGTTTCACCTTGGGTCTAGTGCTGTCCTTTTTCTCTAGGTTCAACATGGGCCTATTTCTCCATGGGCCCAGGACTGGCCTTTGAAAGTGAACCAAGGAGTTTCTCAGTCTGTCAATGCACAGTGCAAGCTTTGCTCCAAATTCATATCAACCCTGACACAAAGCTGTCTGAAGCCATAGGAGGACATAGCCCCTGGTGAAAATCATACTTAGAACCATAGAACATTACAGCATAGAAAACAGGCCATTCAGCCCTTCTAGTCTGTACCAAAACCTCATTCCACTAGTCCCACTAACCTGCACTTAGTCCATAACCCTCCAGACCTCTCCCATCCATGTAGCTATCCAATTTATTCTTTAAACTTAAGAGTGAGCCCCGCATTTACTGCATCAGATGGCAGCTCATTCCACATTCCCACCAATCTCTGAGTGGTTCCCCCTAAACTTTTCACCTTAAAGCCATGTCCTCTTGTATTTATCTCTCCTAATCTAAGTAGAAAGAACACATTAGCTTTTATTCTGTCTTTCCCCCTCATAATTTTGTAAACCTCTATCAAATCTCCCCTCATTTTTCAATGCTCCAAGGAATAAAGTCCTCAACCTGTTTAACCTTTCCCTGTAACTCAACTCCTGAAGACCCAGCAACATCCTAGTAAATCTTCTCTGCACTCTCTCAATCTTTTATAAAAATATTTTATTTACAAATTAGTTCACTGTACCTCCCCTCCCCCTCCCTCTGAGAAAAGTAAGAAAATTAGAAAAATAGAGAGCAAGAAAGCAAGATAGCTGAAGACTAAAGTAAAAAGAGAGAAAAAAATGAGAGGTTGTCAGGTCTGCACCGTCCACCTTCTGGGGCTGAAATTATCTAGATCCAGGGGAGGGGTGCAGACGGAGCGCTCCGAAGCAGAGTGGGGGCGGGGGGGAGAAACAAAAGATTTACAGCTATTTGCCATAAATACAGCTGCCAAATGTTGATAAAAACATCATATTTGTTCCTCAAACTGTAAGTTATTTTCTCAAGGGGAACACATCTTTGCATTTCTGTAGTCCTAGATGGGAATCACACTTCCAGGTAGCTGCTATAAATCTCCTGGACACGCCAAGGCAATCTTTACAAATTGTGTTTGAAATTCGGACAGCCTCATTATAGGGTTTACGCCCGCAATGTTTCCCAGTGAAAACAATTCTGGGTTTTGTGGAAAATGTTTTCCTCCAATTTGTTCTAGGAAATTCCCTTGATCTACCTTGAGGGCCTCACTTTGGAACATGACCAGGTTGAACCTAAAACATTGGTCTGAAATTTCTGATTTAAATTTTTGCAGGATGAGATGTAACTGCTGCAATAAATTATACTGTACCAGTCTATATCCAGCATTAACTGTAGTTGTCATGCTATCTTGACAAAGATCAGACTAGCCCTGTTCTCCAATTATTATGTCCAAGTCTGAGTCCTACCTCTGAATGCAACCCCCTTTTTGGTGCTTTAGCTTGAAATAGAAAATACCCTGTTGAAATAAATTTCTTTATAATCCCCTTTCGAATCAGAGTCTTCAAATCACTGGACTTCAGTAAAGTCATTGACGGACCTAATATGTCCCTTAAATAAGATCTCAGTTGAAGATGACAAAGAAAGGAATTATTTTACAAACCATATGTATTTTTTAACTGATCAAATGACATAAGTTTTCCCCACTCATAACAGTCCTCGATACACCTGATCCCTTTCTGAAAGCAGGGGTCCAGGATCTTGTTATCCAATATTGCTGGTATGAATCAATTTTGAGTCAGGGGTGATTTTGGTGACAACTCCTCCTTAATTCCAATCTGCTGATTTATTTTATATCAAACATTAATTACATGTTTTAATAGCAGGGCTTCTCTTACTCCCAAAACCAATTTAGCATCCCATTTATAAATAAAATCTCCTCCTGTCCTCTCACCCACCTTGTGGAGCTCAATTTGTGCCCAAGAAAGTCAAGCTCCTCCTCGAAGAAAGAGCCGATAAACTTCGACTGGGCTGCCCAATAATATTTTTTTTTAATCAGGGATCCGCAATCCTCTTCCATGTTACCATAATCTCACCATAACATCCCAACTCCTGTACTCAATAGTTTGATTTATAGAGGCTAAGATGCCAAAAGATTTCTTTACAACCCTGTCTACCTGTGACACCACTTTTAGGGAATGACATATAAGTATTCCCAGATCCCTTTGCTCCTTCACACTCCTCAGTGCCCTACCATTTACTGTGTTTGTCCTACCTTGGTTTGTCCTTCTAAAATGCAACACCTCACACTTGTCTACATTAAATTTTATGTTGTGACGGCTACTACTGTAGAGCTACTAAAGTAATACAAACACACACGCCAGATTAGTCAACTCAAGACTAACTTTATTCAATCTTCTTTTATACCCTGCATGTCCTGGGCTCCACGGGACAAGGTGGGACATTGCTACTGGAATGCTTTTGATCCATGGGTCCAGCAGGTTTAAATTGATCCTTTTGTGAGTGTCCTGCGCCTTCCGACAGGATGCTCAGCAGGACAACATGCCATTATCCAGCACACAGTACCGCTCTGTTAGGTGAGTATTCATCTGTTTATTTGTTCTGTGGCCCGCAGAACCATGCCAGCGATGGTTCGTGACACCCGCTACATGGCCCCTACACTGTCCCATTTTTCCAGCTGCTCCAGATCCCTCTGCAAGCTATGAAAGCCTTCCTTGCTGTCCAAACATCCCCAATCTTAGTGTTATCATCAAACTTGCTGATCCAATTTCTCACTTTATCATCCAGATCATTGATATAGACAACAAACAACAACCAAACCCTGCGGCCACCACTCATCACAGGCCTCCAGTCTGAGAAGCTATCATCCACCACCACTCCCGTCTTCTCCCATTCTCCCAGAATCATCTGGCATTTCCACCACAGCCTGAATCCATCATCTTGTGAATTCTGCATGGTTCATAAGACACAATGAAAATATCTGTTCAACGTTACCTCACACTTCCTCACATTCACAGCTGCTAGTAATTAATGGCCAGATGTGATGATGCATCAAGAGTGCTGGTGACATTTATATCTCATGAAAGGGAGAGGAGGTTTTAAGGAGTCTCTTAGAGGTCGGCAGAGATCGGGGGGTGGAGGAAGGGGGGGATGTAGTTTATGGTGAAGTGGTTTGAATAGACACTTCGAGACTGGGTTACAAACCAAACTGTGCCCCTGACCATAACCCCCTCCCCAATCTGCCAAGGAGAAATGAATGGCGAAACGGACGGCACAATTAGCAAAGCAATTAGTGCAACGCTGTTACAGCACCAGCGGTCGGGACTGAGGTTTGTGAGGAGTTTGTGCATGCTATCCATGTCTGTGTGGGTTTTCCCTGGGGGATCTGGTTTCCTCCCACCATTCAAAATATACAGGGGCTTATAGGTCAATCGGGTGTAAATTAGACAGCATGGACTTGTGGGCTGAAATGGTCTGTTACCCTGCTGGATGCCCAAAAAAATTAAATACAGAAGAGAAACAGAGTTTGAAAAATACTCTTTGTCTGTCTCAAATTGGGTCAAATTGAATGAAGTTACTTTACATCCACATTTGCCATTGAAATGTGGCTGATAACTTCCACAAAACCTCAAGAGATAAAGGCCAGATATTTTTGGGTTTTTTTGAATATTTTATTTTATAAGAGTCAAGCCATGTATATACAAACAATATAATACATTTTCTTATCACACAATATTATATACAGAGTCCAGTATATTTTCCCCCTTCCCGGATATTAAATAAACTATAAAAGGTGAAGGAAAATACAAAAACTAAAAATTAGAACACAAATCATCTGTGCCAAAACCTCAATTCACTCTCCTTTATTTACCTGGTGGGACACTTTGTTTCTTATCTCATTTTGCAAGGTGGGGGGGGGGGCTGCATAGATCATATCTGCACACCTCCATGCCTCAGATACAGCTGCCACACTTTAATGAACTTGTCATATTTCTTTCTCAAGTTATAAGTCATCTTCTCCAGGGGACTGCAACTCTACATTTCCGTACTCATCGTGCAAAACTAAGTTGAGAGTCTGACTTACACACAACTACTATACACTTCCTGACTTTTGGCAAAGTGATCTTCACAAATCGAATTTGGTGTTTGGATAATCTAAACTGTTATTTCACTAATATCTCCCAGAAGGAACAGTTCTGGATGTTGTGGAAAGTCCACTTCTGTAGTTTATTTTAAGTACGTCCCCCAGGTCGACCCAGAAGGATTTCACTTTCGTACATAGCCAGGTGGAGTGGATGAATGTCCCAACCTCTACACCGCATCTCAAACACGGATCCGGAATTTCTGACTTTGATTTCTGTAATTTTTGCGGTGTGAGGTGCAATTGATACAGGGAATTGTACTGAACCTGCGTGTATCTAGCGGTGACAATCCCTGTCATGTTGTTCAGATACAAGTCTTCCCACCAATTTTCACTAATCATTGCACCCAAGCAGACAATTTGGTTTTGAAGTAATTCTGTTTCAGTGATGTCAGATGAAAGTTAAAAGCCACTGCTTTGCGAGGCCATTGACCTGAGTTCTTTTTTTTAAATATTTTTTTTATTTTTCACATTATGAACTATACCAACCAAAATATATAAACGTTTCTCATTAAATATAAACAGTGGCATTTTCTCTCTTTTTTCCCCCTACCCACCCTTCCCCCTTCCCACCCCCCACCAAATCCAATAAATATTCAACATATACAATACAATAAAACCATAAAACAATGTCTTCACATAATGAAAAATAAACAAGAAAAATGCATCATCTACTTTTACACACTGAAGCAAGTCGTTTTGTCTTCTTATCATTTTAGGGGGTGGAGATCCGAGGCAAGCCCTCTCTGTTATGTTCCACGTATGGTTCCCAAATTTGTTCAAATAACGTGACTTTATTTTTTATATTATATGGTTTTTTTTCGAACGTAATACATTTATCCATTTCCATGTACCATTGCTGTATTCTCAGGCTCTCTTCCATTTTCCAAGTTGACATTATACATTTTTTTGCTACTGCTAAGGCTATCATAAAAAATCTTTTTTGCGCTTTATCCAATTTGAGGCCTAATTCCTTACTTCTTATGTTACTTAGAAGAAAGATCTCTGGATGTTTTGGTATGTTATTTTTTGTGATTTTATTTAATATTTGATTTAGATCTTCCCAAAACATATTCACTTTCGTACATGCCCAAATTGCATATACTATTGTTTTTATTACCTTCTTACAGTGAAAACATCTATCTGATAAAGTTGGATTCCATTCTTTTAACTTTTGAGGCGTGATATATAACCTGTGTAACCAATTATACTGTATCATGTGTAATCTTGTGTTTATTGTATTCTTCTTAGTTCCAGAACATAACATTTCCCTTGCTTCATTTTTTTATCTTTATGTTTAAATCCTTTTCCCACTTTTGTTTAGGTTTATAGCTTATTTCATCATTTTCCTTACCTTGCAGCTTAAAGTACATGCACATTTAAAATCTTTTAATTATCATTGTGTCTGTAATCACATACTCAAAGCTGCTTCCTTCTGGTAATCTCAATCTGTTTCCCAATTTATCCTTTAAATAAGCTTTCAGTTGATGATATGCAAACATTGTACCATGAGTTATTCCATATTTGTACTTCAACTGTTCAAATGTTAATAAATTATTTCCCAAAAAACAATTTTCTATTCTTTTGATTCCTTTTCTCTCCCATTCTCTAAAGGAAAGGTTATCTATTGTAAAAGGGATTAGTGGGTTTTGTGTCAATAACAATTTTGGTATTTGGTAATTCATTTTTTTCCTTTCTAAGTGGATCTTCTTCCATATATTAAATAAATGATGCAGTACTGGTGAGCTTTTATATTGCATCAGCTTTTCATCCCACTTATAAAGTATATGTTCCGATATCTTCTCCCCTATTTTATCAAGTTCTATCTTAGACGAGTCTGGTTTTTCCCTTGTCTGGTAAAAATCTGATAAATACCTTAATTGTGCGGCTCTATAATAATTTTTTAAGTTTGGTCACTGCAAACCACCTTGGTTATACCTCTCTGTTAATTTATCTAACGCTACCCTCGGTTTCCCCCCTTTCCACGAGAATTTCCTTATTATTCTCTTTAGTTCATTGAAAAATTTCTCTGTTAAGGGAATTGGTAACGATTGAAATAGGTTGGACATTTTGAAACATCCAAACAGAATTGTGACCGGGGTTATTTGTGTTCATTGCTTGTTCTTTGAAGGCTGGTGTTTGTAGCACTGTGTTCATTTGAAATTGAGAAATTGTTTATTGCTGTGATCAGGAGGAACAGGTTAGGGTTTAAATAATTAATGTTCTAAGTTGGATAGTCTGTAAAAAGATGGCTGCACCGGTGTATTTTGGCTGCCTGTCATAACCAATTTATTCCTAATTGTATGTTCAGCGCTTTGGATCAATGTGCATTGTGTTAAATGCGCTATATAAATAAACCTACTATTACTATTACTTATGTCTGGTTGTGTGTCTTCATGTTTTCCACCGAGGACCAGAGAACGCTGTTTTGTCATGTACTGTACAATGAACTTGACTTGACGATAAACTTGACTTGACAACCAGCCCACCCTCCCACCTCCTCACCACCTCTGCCTCCAATCAATGTCTGGCCTGAGGAGTGCATAGGCCCTGTTTTCCAGCTGAAGTCACAGAGGGGATCTGAAGATTAAGAGGAGGAGTTAAAGACTGTAATCTCAAATGACTTGAAATCTAGAGACTCAGACAAGTCTGACCACAGTTCTCCAGCATTCCAAGGACTACAGTCTCAGAGTGGTTGGAGAGTACAGCCTTGGAGTGGTTGGAGAGTACAGTCTCAGAGAGAATGGAGACTACAGTCTCAGAGTGATTGAAGAGTACAGTCTCAGAATGGTTGGAGAGTACAGCTTTGGAGTGATTGGAGAGTACAATCTCAGAATGATTGGGGACTATAGTCTCAGAGTGATTGAAGAGTAGCGACAAAGGAAGTGTGAAGACCACAGTGTGGAACTTGTCTGGGCAGCAGTCATGACCTGTACAGATACAACTGAGTCAAGGCACTCACCTTTTCACAGTGCGGAGCAGAGTGGAGCGGGCCTCATTGTGGAAGGTGATGATGACACTGGTTGATGGCAGGTCCTCCTTGTACTGGAGAGAGGAGCACCTGGAAAACAGGATCTGGGAGCTAAGCTGGCAGCAAGGTGGAGACTATCACAATTATGTGTGATAACAGGAATTTACACAGCATTCTGCTACCCCATCATTCAGAAATCCTCGTGGTTTGGAACTGACTCACTGTAAATTGACTGGGTCCCTGGTCCCACACTCCCTGTAAACTTACAGGGTACTTGGTCCCCACACACCCTGTAAATCAAACAGGTCCCTGACAAGGGCCCTGGTCCCCACATTGCTGGTGGATCCCCTTTGTGTCCTTTTACGGCTAGCAAAAGTTCACAAATTCTGTGCACTCATAATGAAGGAATCTTGAATTTACAGAGAGATCACTTCGAACAGAACGAGAGCCACAGAACTTTACTGATGTGATGAGATTCATTCAGGGGTCTGGTAATGGCAGCAAAGAAATGGTCTTTGAACCCGGTGGTGCATGAGCCCACACTCATGAATCTTCCCAATGGGTGGGTGGGTAGACCAAGATGGGACGTGTCTGTTAATGCTGCTTTTCTGGGGTAGCAGTAAGTGTAGATGGAGTCGATGGAGGGGAAGGGGGTTGGTGTTACGGTCACAACTCTCTGCAGTTTCTTGTGGTCTTAGGCAGAGCACTTCCCCCATCAGGCTGTGATGCATTCACACAGGGTACATTCAATGGTGCATCGATACAAGTTATACATTAACAATTTGGATATAAACATTGGAAGTCTGATGAGTAAGTTTGCATATGAAATCTCTGTTCTCTCCAAGCTGTGTGCGCACACGTTTTGCAACCAGCGCACAAAGGAAGTTAATGTGCACAGAAAAGGCTAGTTCCCTAAACTAATGTAGTAATTAATAATTAAACTTATTGAAAATAATCTCTTAGGTTTGTCGAATGCAATCATAGTTGTATTATATGAAAACATGCCTATACGGTTTTACTAGCTGTGCCAAAGTGATCTTGAAACAATGTCAAGTTTACATTTGCTTAAGCATTTACACACATACTTTTGTCACAGGAAAAACAATTTGCACAACGTAAGATTTTTGCGCACCCTGAGGACTAAAAATTAGAGGGAACAGTGGATGAAATGTAAATTGGTGGTGTTGTTGACAGTGAGGGGGTAATCAGGCTGCAGATTGGCTGACCAGATGAGGTGAGCAATGGCAGATGGAATTTCATCCTGATAAGCAGAAGGGGAATATAGTTTGGAAGGACTAATGGTGGTAGGGCATGCACAATGGAGCCCTGGGAGAGCAGGGGAAAAAAAAAAGATCTTGGCATTCAAGCCCAATGATCTCCGCGTACAGCAGCACGGGTGGATAAGATAGTGAAGAAGGCCTTGGAGCAATTGGAGCAGGAGTTGGCCACCTGGTCATAGAGCCTGCTCCACCATTCAATAAGATCATGGCTGATCTGGCCATGGATTCAGCTCAATCTACCTGCCTTTTCCTCATAATTCCCCTACTATGAAAAATATCTATCCAACTCTGTCTTACATATATTGAATGGGGCAGCCTCGACTGCTTCTTTGGGCAAGGGTTCCACAGATTCAGCAATCTGAGAAAAGCAGTTCCTTCTTATTCACTCTCTTGAATCTGGAGGCAATGTCCCCAAGTTCTGGTCTCACCTACCAGTGGAAACAACTTTCCCGCCTCCATCTTATCTATCCCTTTCATAATTTCATATGTTCCTATAAGATCCCCTCTTGTTCTTCTTTTTCTGAATTACAGCCAGTATAGTCCTAGGCAACTCAATCTCTCCTCGCAGAGCCCTTCATTTCCGGAATCAATCTGGGGAACCTCCTCTTCACCATCTCCAAAGCCAATACATCCTTCCTCAGGTAAAGAGACCAGAACTGCATCCAGTACTCCAGGTGTGGCCTCACCAGTACCCTGTACAGTTGCAGCATTACCTCCCTGCTCTTAAATTTGATCCCTCTTGTGATGAAGGCCAGCATTCCATTTGCTTTTTTTGATAGACTGCTGCATTTGCAAAACAACCTTTTGTGATTCATGCGCAAGTACTCCCATGTCCCTCTGCACAATAGCATGCTGCAACTTTTCACCATTTAAATAATAATTTTAATCTATTAATTTTCCTTTCAAACAGGATGACCTCGCCTTTACCAACACTGTATTTCATCTGTCAGGCACACCGATTTAATCTATCTATATCTCTCTGTAGACTCCACACATCCTGTACAATTTGCTTTTCCACTCAATTTAGTGTCATCAGCAAACATGGTCCCCTCTTCCAGATCATCAATGTATATTGTGAATAGTTGTGGGCCCAGCACTGACCCCAGTGGCATCCTGTTCACCAGTGATGCTAGCAGAGAAACACCCATTTATCAGATAACCATGCTATACATTCTCTATCTATACATACCTATCTATCTATACATTCTTATATACATAACCATGCTATACCTACATTACATATCCTCTATCCATGCTAATACATCACTCCCGACCTCTGTAAACTCAAGCAGACAACATACACTCCTTACGTCTTCAGGAACTCCAGAAAATTTGTCAAAATTTACCTACCCTTCCCGAATCTATGCTGAATCTGCCTGAAGGAACAAATTCTATCCAAATGTCTCATTATTACTTTCTTAATTCTTCAAGCATTTGCTCCAATTACAGATATAGTCTGGCCCAGCGTGTCCCACCTTTTGCCTACATCCTTTTCTTTAAGAAAAAGGTCAGGGACAAGAAGTTTAGAGGAGATCTGATTTCACCTAAAGAGTGGTTGAAATCTGGAATGCACTTCCTGAGGGGATGGTAGAGGCGTCTCGATGAGCATTTGAATTGTCAATGCACAGTAGGCTATGGATTAAGTGCTGGTAAATGGGATTAGTGTGGATGGGTGCTGGATGGTCAACATGGACATGGTGATTTAAAGGGCATCATTCTGCACTGATAGGTCCCTCTCAGGCTGCCAATCACAAAATCAATCCCATGCCATCATCCTCTGCCTCCGATTACCAAGCTAATTTCTGAGCAAATTTTCCAACTTGACCTGGGTCCTATAACTGTCCCAAGAAGCACTGCTGTGATGGCCAAGTGGTTAAGGCGTTGGACTCAAAATCCACTGGGGTATCCCCACGCAAGGTTCAAATCCTCCTCGTAGTGACTCCACTCTATTGGAGCGGCACGGTTAGTGCAACGCTGTTACAGCGCCAGCAATTGAGACCAGGGTTCAAATCACATGCTGTCTGTAAGGAATTTGTACGTTCTCCCCGTGTCTGCGTGGGTTTTCCCTGGGGGCTCCAGTTTCCTCCCACTGCTCAAAACGTACCGGGAATGTAGGTCAATCAGGTGTAATTGGGCAGGATGGGATCATGGGTCAAAATGGCCAGTTACCATGCTATACGTCAAAATTTAAAATATTTTAATTTAAAAATATAAACTTCCCTGCAATTCCCAATCATGTTGGACTCGCTGGACTAAAATGGCTTATTCCTGCTGCCTCACTACCCCTTGAATAATAGGATCAAATTTGCTGTCTTCCATTTATCTGGTGCAGTGAAGTTCTGGTCATTGGTGCCCAAGCACAGATGATATTAATTGTGGGCACTCGGCAAGGGAGTAGAAAGTTATTGGGAGAAGGCAAGAGAATGGCATTGAAAGGAAAAATACAGTAGCCATTTGAATGGCAGAGCAGACTCAATGGGGAAAATGGTCTAATTCTGCTCCTACATCTTACGATCTGAATACATTAAATATCCAGAGTAGGTGTGTGGGCTTTCTTTTATTGGAGATGGTCATTCCTTGGCATTTCTGTGGCTCAGTGCCATCATCAGTCCAAGTCTGAATGGTGTCCAGTTCTTGTTGCCTGCTTCAGGTGCCGAGAGTTTGTAAATGGAATTGAACTTTGTGTAATCATCAGTGAACATCCACACTTCTGACCTTTTAACAGAATTGATGAAGCAGCTGAGGTTGGCTGGGTCTAGGTTCTGCAGTGATGTCCTGGGACTGAAATAGTAGACCTCCGACAATCACCGTCATTTCTGTGTGGTAAGCTCCAACCAGTGCAATATCTTCCTCTTGCTTCCCATTGACCAGTGGACCTTGATGCCATGCTCGGTCAAGTGCCACCTTGATGTTGAGGGCACTCACTCCAAACACATCAAGAATCCACCTCTTTGGTGCACCTTTGGACCAGGGTTCTTGAGCCAAGTGTCCTAAGAAAGCCCAAGTGGGGGATTGGTGAGCTGCCAGTTGCCTGGGAATGTTCAAAGCATTCTGCAACTAAAACCACCAAGCAAGAAAGAAATGCTACTCTTTTACAGCATCCCAATAGTTGAGTTAATTCAGAATCAAAACTGATTTGATGGCACTAATAACTGTGGAGAAAAGCCTCTCCGCTGTCTACACAGGTTGGCAAAATCCCACAAATATCAAGAAGTAGATGGATGGTAGAGGCAGGTGTAATTGTGACACCTGAAAATGGTGTCACAGGTGGATAGGGCCATAAAAAGAGCTTTTGACACACTGGCCTCCATAAATCAAAGTACTTTTGAGGAATTGTGAAGTTATACAAGACATTGTTGAGGCCAAATTTGGAGTGTTATTTGCAGTGCCGGTCACTGAACTACAGGAAGGACATTAATAAGAAAGAGGAGATTTACATGGATGTTGCCAGAACTTGAACAACTAAATGACAGGGAAAGGTTAAACTTTATTCCCTGGAGCGTAGAAGACCGAGTGGAGATTTGATAGAGGATTACAAAATTATGAGGGGTATGGATATAGAGTAAATGCAAGGAGACTTTGTCCACTGAGGTTAGGTGAGATTAAAACTAGAGGACATAGGTTAAGGGTGAAAGGGGAAAAATTTAAAGGGAAAATTAAGGGGAACTTCACACAGAGAGAATGGTAGGAGCGTGGAACGAGCTGCTAGCTGAAGTGGGGAATGCAGGCTCAATTTTAACGTTTAAGAAAAATTTGGACAGATACATGGATGGGAGGGCTATGGAGGGAAATGGTCCAGGTGCAGATGTGGGACATGGCAGCATAATAGTTCAACATAGACTAGAAAGGCCGAAGAGCTTGTTTCTGTGTTGTGGTCTTCTATGGTTCTATTTAAAAGACAATTAGAAAGGTATATGGATAGGAAGGGCTTAGAGGGATCTGGGCCAAATGGAGGCAAATTAGATTAACTTGGATAGACAATTTGGCTGGCAGGGGCCAAGGAGCCTATTTTCTCACTGTAAAACTATGACTCTACCACCCTGTAAACTTGTGTCTTCTGTTTCCGATCTTTCTGTCAACGGATACTACCCATATTCACCTCAGCTAAAATCCTCAGAATTCAAGCTGCTCTGTCAAACCTCCTCTTAACCTTCTGAAGCCCCCCCCCCCCCCCCCACCCAAGACAAATGGCCTCAGCTGCTCCCTCTCTGCACACTGATTGTAAAATCTCCATCCCCATTTCCTCCCTACGGTGACCTTACCCATCCCAAAACCTGGGGATCTTGGAATCACAATTCAAACTTTGTTTTGACACCTTTTAATTTTTAAAAAAAATATAGAACTCTCCTCTCCACTCCGAGATGCCCCAACTCCACAGCCAAACTTCCAAACAAAATATCTCCAAGAAAGAAAGTTGGAAACCCCAAATAATAGAAAAGAGAAAAAAAACCAAAAGTGCCGATTAGGTTCGCGCTAACTCCCTTAATAATGCGAAGTGGCCCTCGCCACTGGTAGCACAAAGCCTCGGAAGAGGAAAGCAGAGAAAAACAAAGAATCCAGCCCCCCCCCGACAGAATATCATAAATAAATCAATCAAGTATGGTAAGCTTCTTCAAGGTCTCTGTTGGCTTGATCTTCATCAGCTTCAACTTGAACTTCAATCAATGGCCCCCCAGATGAATCCTCTCCTCTCAATTTTTCTTGAACCACCCCCCCTCTAGTTGAGTTACAGATGTAGAATCTTAGCAAATTCCAAAGCTTCAAATTCATTAGCAAAAAATTGAGACTGATATTATCCATAAAAAACTTTAAGAACTGCTGGATAACGAAATGTAAATTTATAACCCTTGTTCCACAGAATAGACTTGACTGGATTAAATTCTTTTCTTCTCTTAACAATTTAATTACTCAAATCAGCATTAAAAAAATATTCTGTTATTTTGAATTACCAAAGGGTCTCATTGTTCTCTTGCTCTTTGAACTGCCATTCTTAAAATCATTTCCCTGTCTTGATAACGTAAACATTTAATCAAGACGGAACGTGGCAGTTATCCTCAATACGACTTTTTTCCTTAGGGTCCTATGTGCTCTATCACACTCCAAACCATTTGGAAAGTTATCTGGTCCCAATATTTCAGGCAAGCATTTTTTGAAACAATTTCACTAATTGTTGTCTTCAAGATCTTCAGACAGACCAACTATTTTTACATGATCTCTTCTGCTCTGGCTCTCCAACATATCAAATTTTTGTAATAATCCTTTCTTCTCAACTTCCCATGCAGTAAAGGAGTCTTCAATCTTGTTAACTGTATCTTTACATTGTTTCACTTCCATATGGCAGTCATAAAAATCTTCTTCTGAACTTTAATTTTATCCACAGATTTATTACTTTTTGTCACATCTGTTTTCATTATAGTTATTTCCTCTTTAATCACTCGCAATTGGTTTGTAAATTCTGTTTTAACCTCAGCAAATTTAGCATCCATTTTTTGACCAATTAAGTCCATTTTTTCAAACCTTTTTTCAAAAACCTGTGGGTCAAGAGGAATTGGGGTAACATAGTTTTCCCCAATTTTACCTTGAGCATCCTGACCTCCCACCTCTTCTTCTGTTTCTTCTTTTTTTTTTTAAATTGTATTTTTTTATTTTTCACCCTTTGAACCTTATCAACCAAAATATGTACAAATGTATCTCATTAAATTTACACAGTGGTTTTTCTCCCCTTTTTTCCTCCCCTTTCCCTCCCTCCCCTCTACCCACTTTTCTCCAATACCCATAAATATTCAACATATACAATAAAACCATAAAACAATATTTTCACACAAAGGAAAACAAACAAGAAAAATGCGTCATCTATTCATTACACACTGAATCCAGTCGTTTTGTCTTCTTATCATTTTCATTCTCATTTTAGGGGTTGGAGGTTGTAGGCAAGCTCTCTCTGATATGTTCCATGTATGGTTCCTAAATTTGTTCAAATATTGTGACTTTATTTTTTTAATTTATGTTATTTTTTTTCCAATGGAATACATTTATTCATTTTCATGTACCATTACTGTATACTCATACTCTCTTCCATTTTCCAAGTTGACATTATACCTTTTTTTGCTATCGCTAAGGCTATCATAATGATTTTTTTTTTGCTCTTTATCCAATTTGAGGCCTAATTCTCTACTTCTTATGTTACTTAAAAGAAATATCTCTGGTTTTTTGGTATGTTATTTTCTGTAATTTTATTTAGTATATGATTTAATTTTTCCCAAAACGTTCTTGCATGTATCTCTTTTCCACTTCTTTGCCACCTCCATCACCCTTTTCCCTATTTTCATCTCTTAGTTTTCTCTTATTACTTAATATACGACAACACATTTCAGACATAAAGTACCCCCGCAGTTCCCACATCCACTAATACCTTAACCCCAAAGTTCCTCCCGTCTCTGAGTTGCCCCATACCCATTGCCGGGCAACCACAACTCCCCTTCTCATTTGGGTTGCGATCTTGTTCGCAACATCAATTGATTTTGCAGTGACTGTTATTCCCCCTCCACCTAGCCCTCCCCAGAAAACACTTTTTTTTTTTAAAAACACATATAACAAAGCTCTCTCTCTTCTTTTTTTCCCCCTTACTCCCTTCCTTCCCTTCTCTTTTCTCTCTTTAACTCTTTACATATACATTGTTTTTACATCTTTATATATACTTTATTGCCATTCTTCATTCTTGTTACATCTCTTCATCTCCTCCTGTCCTGCAAACGTTCTGCGAATTCTTGCGCTTTCTCTGGATTCAAGAACAATCTGTTTTGCTCCTGGGTATAAATATTTTAAGCACAGCTGGATGTCTTAATATGAATTTGTAACCTTTTTTCCATAAAGTTGATTTCACTGTATTAAATTCCTTCCTCCTCTTTAAGAGTTCAAAACTTATGTCTGGGTAAAAAAATATTTTTTGACCCTTGTATTCCAATGGTTTATTATCTTCTCTAATTTTATTCCTTGCCCGTTCCAGTATATTTTCTCTTGTCGTGTATCTCAAAAATTTTACTAAGATGGATCTTGGTTTTTGATGTGCCTGTGGTTTGGAGCTAATGCTCTGTGTGCCCTTTCTATTTCCATTTCTTCCTGCAATTCTGTCATTCCCAGGACCTTTGGGATCCATCCTTTTATAAATTCCTTCATGTCTGTGCCTTCTTCATCCTCCTTCAGGCCCACTATTTTTATGTTGTTTCACCTACTATAATTTTCCAACATATCAATTTTCTGAGATAACAACTCTTGTGTCTCTTTAATTTTTTTTGTCACTTTCTTCCAATTTTTCTCTTAAGTCATTTACTTCCATTTCTATAGCCGTTTCCCGCTCTTCCACATTCTCTACTCTTTTCCCTATTTCTGTCATTACCAGTTCTAACCTTTGCATTTTATCTTCTGTTCTTTTCATTTTCCTTTTAATTACATTAAACTCTCATGATAACCATTCTTTTAGTGATCTCACTTGTTCTTCAAAAAAGACTATCTATATTCTGTCCATCAGTTTTACCTTTTATTTCTCTTTGTCCATCAGTTTTACCTTCTATTTCTCTGTGAAGATTTTGGTCTTCTTCTTCTGTGTCTGTATCTGTGTTTGTGTCTTCTTCTCTTCTTTGTGTCTGTGTCTCTTCTGTTTTTCCTGATGAGCTGCTTGTATCTCTGTTGGGCCTCTTGTTGCTGTTCCTCCCCTCTTGGGCTGCTCGTCTGTTGTGCTTCTTGACGTTGGTCTCATTGTTGATCTTTCCTCCGTCTGTCTTTCACGTCTGTTTCGTCGCTCCATCTTCTGCTGTCTTCCTTATCCTCCAGCTGAGAGCCCTGGTGTCGGGCATCTCTCAGCTGCTCGGTCTGTGACAGCCCGCTCCTCTGCTGAGCCCCCTTCCCACCTGTGTCTTCTTTCTCCTCTGATTGTGCACTTTTGTTTGACTCCGAGAGCCATCTTTGTAGTATACCAGCTGGTGGGTCTCGACTCTGCAGGGCAGGTACTGACCTCGTGAGTCATGCACTCCTCATCACCACAGCGTTCTGTTCCTTCCTGCAGTTAAGGCCTTCTTCCTTCTTCTCCGGCGACTTTTTAACTTCTTTTTTTTCCAGCTGTTCTTACTCTCTCCTTCTTGGAAGTCATCTTCTTTCTCTTCTCTGTATCTTTATCTTCTATTTTTTTGTACTTTATTTCTGTTATGCTTTGCTTTTTCCTGACTTTTTTTTCTATTTTCCTGGAGAGGGCTGGTTTTCCCGACCAGCCACTATTCCATCACGTGACTCCCCCCCGTTTCTTCTCCTTGAGATTGTGGTATGGAGCTTCCTTCTTCTCCTTCAAGTTCCTCTTCTTCCTCTTCTGTTGACGTGGTCAGAGGTTGAAATTCTGAACGGGCTTTTTGTTTGGCCCGTGTATGTCCTGCCAGCGCTGCTGAAGTCAGATCTTCAGACTCCGTTCTGGTCGCTTCGACAGCACGCATGCTCGAAGTCCCGTGAGTGCGCACTGGATCTGTAGTCGTTTCGACAGTCTTCCTTCGTGCTCCAGCACCACTTTCCCCAGTTCCCCGAGAGGGCAGCACAGGAGCCTAGATTCTTACCCGGGAAATCTTCCTCGATTGTGGCTGGAGAGGAACTAAGATCGGAGGTTGGATCTTCAAGGTAGGCCCCGATTCTTCCATCAGTGTTACTTCGGTTGTAGTCGATTTTTTTTAAGTTTGAGGTTTAGGTTTTTTTGCAGCCATTTTCTAGGACCCCTAAGAAGTTTATTTAACAACAATTAAATTTTAAAGAATTTTTTAAAAATCGGGCATTAATTAATTCTGCCAGGAGAGGCGTTTTCCACATCTTCCTCCTATGGCATCACGCTACGCATCCCCCCCCCTCCAAATTTCCTTCCTGAGCTAGTCCCATTTGCCAACATTCAGCCCATCTTTCCTCTCCAAGTACTTTCAAAGCAAAAGTTGGCAAATTTTGTGCATATTGCATGGCAATAAAGAAATTTCAAATCTTGACCAAAAGTTGTAATTGTACCTGCCTCTATCATTTGTGGCAGCTCATTCAATTCACACATCATCCTCTGTGTGAAAATTGGCTCACTTCTGGGAGCCTTTTTAAATTTTTCCTCTTTCACCTTGAACCCAGAGTCCTCTCATTTTAGACTTCCCTTCCCTGAGGAAAAGACCATGACTATTCAGCTTCTCTGCACCCTTGATATTTTATACATCTCTGCAAGATTAACCTTTAACCTCCTACACTCCACTGAGAAAGGTCCAATCCTATCCTTTATACTGTACATAGAACATTACAGCATAGTACAGGCCTTTCAGCCCATGATGTTGTGCCAACCCGCATGCAGGTATATCTAAAAATAAACTCTCCCTACCTCAATAACCCTCTATATTCTTTCATCCATGTGCCTGTGTTAAATGCCCCTATTGTTCCACCCTTCACTACCACTCCTGGAAATGCATTCCAGGCACCCAAACTCTCTGGGTAAAAAAACTTAACCCTGATGTCTCCGCTACACTTTCCTCCCTTCACTTGGTTCAGATGTTTGCTACTCCCGTCCTGGTAAAAAGGTGCTGGCTGTTGACCTTATCTATGCCTCTCTTAATCTTGTAGATCTCTATTAAGTCATCTCTTGTCCTTTGCTCTAAAGCAAAAAGCCCTCACTCTGCTAACCTTGCCCCATAAAACATATTTACAATCCAGGCAGCTTTCTGGTAAATCTCGTCTGCACCCTCTCCATAGCTTCTATATCCTTCCTATAATGAGGTGACCAGAACCAAACACAATATTCTAAGTGTGGTCTCACCAGAGATTTATAGAGCTGCAACATTACCTCATGACTCCTGAACTCAATCCCCTGATTAATGAAGCCCAGCATACCACAGACCTTCTTAACTGTCCAATCAACCTGTGTGGAGATTTTGAGAGATGCATGTATTTGGACCTCAAGGGCCCTCTGTTCTTCCCCACTGTTAAATATCCTACCATTAACCATGTACACTCTGCCAATAAGTTTGAACTTCCAAAATGCTTCAGCTAACACTTATCCGGATTGAACTTCATCTGCCATTTTTCTGCCCATCTCTTCACCCTGTCTATTCCTGATGTCACCTACGATAACAACCTTCAAGACTCTCCACATCTCCTCCATCCTTCATATCATCTGCAAACTTATTGACCTCATGCAACCCAGTTTTGGCAATGGCTTACTGAATTTTTCTGCTTATGACATCCTTCCTGCAGCTGGTTGACCAGAACTGTACACAATTCTCCCTAATGTGGCCTCGCTAACATCTTGTTCAGCTGTAACATGATTTCCCAATTCATGTACTCAGTGCTCTGCTTGATGATAGATCAGTTGTGATAAATTTTAGAGATACAGCACAGAAACAGGCTGTGGTGATACAACCACCAGCCTACTGCAGGGGGCGATCTCTGTACCTGGAGGAAGACCGCCTAAGGGCTGACTCAACCTGGCCAGCTGTCAATCAGTTGACCCGAATATAGACCTGAGCCGACCCCTCCTGAGCCAGTCACATGGGAGCCACCGAAGCATGAACTGGTGTTCAGACTTTTATCTGAATAAAGCCTGTTGTACAGTCTTTAGAGTTTTGTGCTTGCTTGCTGCTACCTCAGTGGATCACACAAGCCCTTTTAGCCCATGAGCCTGTGCCACCCAAATGCATCCATGTGATGAATGGCCTATTAACCCAGTAGGACTTTGGAACATGGGAGGAAACTGGAGCACCCAGAAAAAAATCCCACATGTTCATGGGGAAAATCTATAAACTTCTTATAGCCGCGGTGGATTCAAACCGGGCTACCTGGTGCTGTTATTGTATTGGGCTAATCGCAATGCCAACTATGCCACCCCATTAGATTGCAAAAACTGCACTTGCTGCCTCAACAGTTCGTAATCCTTCTGCCTAAAATGAATTGAGAAGCAAGGCTATGAGCTTAGGCGGAAAGTAGATCTAAGAACAGAGGTCCTACATACTGTACCTAAATAACAGAACAGGCTTCAGGAACAGAGTGCTCTCCAGCACCTCTGAAAGTCAGTGCTTTCATATGCAGGAAATCATTTTGAGGGATGGTGGGGGCATTTATTCTGTAGCCTTTGGATGGTTGAGGGAGCACAATTCTAAGTAGGTTCCAGTATTCTGAGCAATCAAGAATCTCACCAAGGAGGGGAGTGCTGGCTCTCACTCCCAGGAGCCAACGTTCAGCAGAGGGTGCGAAGAAACTGCTCTTGAGCCCAGAGGTGCTGGTTTTCAGATTTCTGTACCTTCCTGCCCGAAGGCAGCAGGGTAAAGAGGTGTCACTAGAGTGATGGAGGTCCTTAATGGTGTTGGCTATCTTTATAGATGCCTGCAATGGATGGGAGGTTAGAGTTTTGGATGGGCCCGGTTATGTCTCCTGTAACCAGTCAGTATATTGTATCTTCACAGTGCAATAGCCCTTAGCGTTCCTGATCGTCTTCTCCAATCAACAATCTCCTCACACCTGGGGTGTAAAGTGTTGTTCCGAGCTGTACCGTGTAATAGATTTTTAAGTCAGTTTACAGACTCCCCAACTGCTTGTTTATTTCTGCAGCCAAGAGGAGATGGTGTACTAAATATATATACATATTATAATTTGAACGTATAAATAGCATGTTACTGAAATTCTGTGAATTTAATGTGATTTCTTGAAATCACTGAAAAAGTGCCTCGCTCCAGCAGCTCGTCCAGGTTTAATAAATCCTAAGGAGTCTAGATAAGGTAGACGGCAGGAAACTTTTCCTCCAGAGGCAGATACAACTGGAGAATGTAGAATCAGGGGAAGGGAGAAGAGATTTAGATGGGATATGGAGAGGACCGTTGCCATCCAGAGAGAGGTGAACACCCGGAATGCACTGGTGTTCTATTTCGATGAACACAGAAATCATCCAGCCATAGAAGGTTATGGGTTAGCATCTAGATCCTAAATATCCTGGGAGGCAGGATTCACACAGGGTGCTCACTTGTTGGCATGAGTGAGATGGGCTGAATGTCCTCCTCCTCTCTGCTGAGTTTCTTTGACAGCATCTGTGACTTCCTCCACCTAGGAGGGAAGCCAGAGACATGAAGGGATATCACCATCTGCAGAGTTCCCTCCAAGTCTTACACTCCATCATCAGTCCTTCCTCATTACTAGCTGTACATCCTGGAACACCCTCTCCAACAGCACCGTGAGAGAACCTCCTGCAGAAGGACTGAGGCCATTCAGGAAGGTGGCTCACTACTGCCTTCTTGGGGTGGCCAACATCCTGAGAATAAAATGACCAGGTGCTGCCAGAGCAAGGGAAGACCCTGAGGAGAGGAAGGAGTGAGTGGGAAACCCGCTGCAGCTGCCAGTACCTGTAATGCCTGGTGTCGCGGATCACCCTGTCACTGGTGAGCTTGTCGCTTTCCTGCTGGTTGAACGCGTGGTGCCCATAGGGATCCTCTCCAAGTCTCAGGAGCTTGCTGGAAAGGTAGGCCCTCTCATCGAAGGCCTGGATTTTATTCTTATCCAAAGGCGGTGTTCTAGTTACCTGGTAAAGAAGCGAAAAGATTTCACATCTCTCACATGAAGTCTCATGAATCAAATCTGGTAAATATTTAGCTAATCTATTAGCCAGAACCTTGGCAACAATTTTTTAATCTACATTTAATAAAGAAATAGGTCTTTGAGATCCTGCCTTTAGTGGGTCTCTATCCTCCTCAAGAATAACTGTAATAATAGCTTTAGAAAAAGAATCTGGAAAAGAACCAGTCTCCATCGCCTGCCCCAATACATCCATCAATAAAGGAATTAATAAATCCTGAAATTCTTTATAAAATTCAGAAGTAAAACCATCATCCCCTGGAGAATTCCCACCAGGCACAGATCAAAGTGCTTCCATCACTTCTTTAACAATAAAAGAAGCATCTAGATCCTAAATATTCGTATCCTTCAAAGAAGGTTAAACTAAAATCACAAAAAATTATCAATTTTAGTTTCATCTTCCATTTTCATAAAATGTACGAAACATCATTAATTTCCTGAGGTTTATATGTAATCATTAAATCATGTCTAATAGCATTTATTGTTCTAGAAGCTTGCTCCATTTTTAACTGCAAAGCTAAAACTTTATGAGCTCTCTTACCCAACTCATAATATCGCCATTTAGTTCTCTGTAGTAATTTCTCAAACTTATAAGGTTGTAGCACCTTTTGGATTCTCGATGCTCTGGCCTCACTTCAACCAAAAAGGTGGTGTTTGAAGGGCATCAACAACTTTCAATCTTCCAGCGTTTAACTCCTCCTTTCTGCCAGAGCGAGTGACCTGTTTGTTCCCTACATTCTCTCTGTATTCCACCCAGACACTTTCTGAAGCCCTTCCTCATCTTCCTCACAGCCAGTTTTTTACATTTGAATACAATGTACATACCTGCTGGCTTCATCCAAATCTTGGTATTGATTATGAGCAGCAGGAGCCGCCACCTGTGGGAGGCACCTCCTCAGTGTTATTAATACTCTGTTTTCTCTCCTTTAACCAATCTCCAATCTATCCCAGCAGATTACTCATCATCCTGATGCTAACTTTATTCAATAGTGCCACGTGGTCAATGGTCTTTTGAGAATCCACAAACACTGCTTCCCCAGTCTGCTCATTACAAACATGAGAAAATCAGCAGATTTATCAAACATAATTTCCCTTTTGTAATTGCAGGCTAACTCAACCTAATTCTATTGGGAATCAGCATTGCCATCTGCCAATGGACGGCAATGCTGATGAGTTTACAGTTGTACACATTGTACAATGTACATACACACAAAATTCTTCCTTGCTGCAGCAGAACGGGCAATTTGTAAAGATAATCTATAATAAACTAATTGAATTAAATTAAGAGACTACAAATATTCAGGAAGTGGCTTGCAAGTGTACTGAAATCAAAGTTTCTGTACTAAAGAGAGGTTCAAGAGTCTGATAACTCTTGTAAATAAACTGTTCTTGAACCTAGAGGGATTTGTTTCAGACTTAATTTTTTTTAATTTATACATACCACACTGTAACAGGCCATTTCAGCCCACAAGCACATGCCACCCAATAACCTTGTTACATTTCGAACAGTGGGAGGAAACTGAAGCCCCCACCACCCCCCCAGGGGAAAACCCACGCAGACACAAGGAGACCATACAAACTCCTTACAGACAGCATGGAATATGAACCCTGGTCCCGACCATTGGTGCTGTAACAGCGTCGTGCTAACCACTACATTAACCGTGCTGCCCATCTGCATCTTCTGCTCAAAGGCTGCTGTGAAAAGAGGTGGGAGTAAATATTTCCAATGACGTGACCTGGGCCAACCACATTAATGTGATCAAGATAGCACACCAATGCCTCTTATTTTCTTAGAAGACAAAGGAGGTTCAGCATGTCCCCCAGTCCTCAACAATTTCTACAGGAGCACCATTAACTATTGAAAGCATAGTTGCAAGATGCATCACAGTGAGGTACGGGAGTTGTTCGGCACAAACGTAAGAACATAAGAAATAGGAGCAGGAGTTGGCCATCTGGCCCATCAAGCCTGTTCTGCCATTCAGTAAGACCATGGCTGATCTGATCATTAACTCAACTCCACCTACCTGCCCTTCCCCCATAACCCTAATTCCTTTTTATGTAAAAATCTAATTAACTGATCCCTAAATAAGTTTAATGAAGTTGCCTCAACTGCACCCCTGGGCAGAGAATTCCACAGATTCACTACTCTCTGGGAAAAACAGCTTTTCCTCATCTTCGTCTTAAATCTACTTCCTTGAATCTTGAGGCTGTGTCCCCTAGTTCTGGTTTCACATACCAATGAGAACAATTTTCCTGCCTCAACTTTATCTACCCCTTTCATAATTTTATATGTTTCTATAAGATCTCCTCTCATTCTTCTGAATTCGAGTGAGTATAATCCCAGATCATTTAGTCTCTCCTCGTAGGTCAACCCCCTCATCTCTGAGATCAACCTGGCCAGTATATCCTTCCTCAAGTATGGAGACCAGAACTGTACACAGTACTCCAAGTGCAGCCTCACCAGTACCTTGTACAGTTGCAGCATGACCTCCCTGCTGTTGAATTCAATTCCTCTAGCGATGAAGGCCATCATTCCATTTGCCTTCTGAACAACCTGTTGTACCTGCAACTTAGCTTTTTGTGATTCATGCACAAGCCCTCCCTTCTGCAGTTTTTCACCCTTTTAAATAATAATCTGCTTTTCTATTTTTTCTACCAAAGCGGATGACCTCGCATTTACCAACATTATACTCCATCTGCCAGACATTTGCCCACTCATCTAACTTAACTATATCCTTCTGCAGCCTCTCCACATCCTCTGTACAATTTGCTTTTCCACTCAATTTAGTATCATCCGCAAACTTGGCTACACTACACTCTGTTCCCTCTTCAGTGTAAACAGTGAACAGCTGCGGGGCCCAGCACTAACCCCTGCGGCACCCCACTTACCACTGTTCACCAATCGAAAAACCACTCATTTATCCCGTCTCTCTGCCTTTCATTAGTTAACCAATCCTCAATCCACACCAATATACCTCCCCCAACTACATTCATCTGCGGGGCCTTATCAACTGCCTTCTGCAAATCCAAATATACATCAACCTGTTCCCCTCTATCTATCACACCCATTATATCCCCAAAGAACTCCAGCAGGTTTGTCAAATAAGAGCTACCTTTCTAAACCTATGCAGCATCTATCTGATGGAACCCCTGCATTCTAAATGTCTCGCTATTTCATCCTTAATGACGGCTTCAAACATTTTCCTGACTACAGACGTTAAGCTAACATGCCGATAGTTAACCAAATTCTGCCTACATCCCTTGTTAACAAGTGGCATAACATTTGCTGTCTTCCAATCTGCCGGGACCTGCCCAGAATCCAGAGAATTTTGGTAAATGACTATCAACCCATCGAATGAAACTCCCGCCATTTCCTTCATTTCCATCCCATCAGGACCAGGGAATTTGTCTGCTTTCAGTCCCATTAGTTTGCTCATCACTATCTCTTTTGCAACATTTTATCGAGGCCCTCACCTCCCTTCGCATCCCTATCGCACTGAAGGACCCATCACTTCCCAGACACATCTCTTCTCCCTCCTCCCATCGGGTAAAAGGCCTAAGAGTGTGAAATCATCCAGATTTAAAGACATCCTTACGATGAGCCACAGCAACCAGGCTCTTGAATGAACCCCACTTTGCCCTTGCTAAGTACTAATTCTAACTCTACACTTTGTAACTGCACTTTGTCTTCCTTCTTTGTACAGCTGCTAGAGATGACTTGATAGGCTGCTCACTGGTTCCAGGTACAATGTGAAAAGAATTTTGTGTTTCTAAACAGTGCTATCAATTCCTCAATAGGATATCCTGGCATTTTTCATTTGTTGATGTCAGGTTGAACTCTGCATCTAAATTTAAGTTTAGACATACAGTGCAGTAACAGGCCATTTCAGCCCGTGTCACCCAATTTACACCTAATTAACCTACACTCTTGGTACGTTTCAAACAGTGGGAGGAAACCAAAGCACAAGGGGGAAACCCATGCAGACACGGGGAGAACATACAATCTCCTTACAGACAGCATGGGATTCAAACCTCGGACCCAATTGCTGGTGTGGTAAAGGCGTTGCACTAACCGCTACGCCAACCATGTGCCCAAACTACTGTCGACCTGTAGTCTTCCACTGCTTTCTTCCATGTCTTCTCAAGACAGGATCTATTGTCATTGAGTGGAGAAAATTAGGAGAAACCTGTCTCCCGCCACAAGGATTGAATGTGTGAGTGAGGGCACTGTTCACTGGCTGTAATCCCACTCGTGGAGGTATGGAGGGTGGGTACCCAGCCCTGGACAAACTAACTAACCCCTCCCACCCCCAACCCAGGTTTAAATGACTTAACTGGAAATAACTAAAGGATGGTTCATAGCTCAGAAATGTCATCCAGTTAATTGTTTTTAGCAAAATCTAAAGTAGGAAAAACCAAGTTAATTCCTCTTATTCAGAGCTAGATAGAAACAGACAGAATCAACTGAATTAAGCAATTGTCGCAATAACTTGTTTCCATGGTCTCAATTAGAATCCTAATAGGTCATAACAAAGCATACGTAGAAAATGTCTGAAATTGTGTCAGCATTAAACATGAATTTGAGAAAGAGTCAAAATCACGCGACAAGGTGTGAATCAACAGCTCACAAGATAACACAACATAGCTTCAGAAGAGCAGCTTGCTTGTCACATTGTAGGAAGGACCTGTCAGCAATAGGGGAAGAGCAGAAGAGATACACCGAGATGTAGCTGTTGTTATAAGCAGACATCCAGGTTTATTCTCATTGCAACATAGGAGGCTGAGGGTGACCTGGTAGAGGTTTGCAAAATTATGAGGAGCAGGGAAGGATAGATGTTCAGAACCTTTATCCAAGGCAGGAATTCTTGAACTAGGAAGCAGAGATTTAAAGTTTCTGTAAGTATAACTTTTATAATTTCAATAATCAGTTTTTCCTGTTTATTTCAGAAATGACCAGTTCTGATAGATAATTGTAGACATGCAATATTAATCTCTATTGCATTGCTCTCACACCAGGGATGCTGCCTGAGGGTCTACCCTTTGCATTCATGACAGGTTTCCAGGATGATGATACATGGTATATGGTGGATATGTATATGAAATGCTTGCCTTCAACAGCCAGGAGTTGGGGCGCCATGTTACAGATGAGCCAGAATGCACTTGGAATATTATGTGCAGTTTTGGTTGCCTTTCATAGGAAGGTGTGATTAAGCTAGTGAGGTCGTTGCTGGGACTGGTGGGCTGGGGGGGGTGGTTAGAGGAATCGTTGAGAGGGGTGGAGGGTAGTGACGGCACTGCTTTTGAGAAATTAAACCAGAGTAGAGTCATAGAATCATAGATCACAGAACAGGTGCATTGGCCCAACTCCTCCATGCAAACTGAGTTGGCATTCTGGGCAAGTGCCATTTATCCATACCCTTCTGAACCCTTCCTTTTCATTTATTAGTCAAAATTTGTTTTGAATGTCAAAATTGTAAGAGGATCTATATTTTTCCCAAGCAGCTTGCTCCAGAAACGGAACCCCCTCTGCATTCATTTTATTCATGCCCCATGTGATGTTCAAAAACAAGTTCACCCCTCAGCCTCCCACGCTCCAGGGAAGTGTAGGAGGCTGAGGTGTAACTTTATAATAGGAAGGCCCAGCCTCTCCCTATACTGGACAACAAAGATTTTGCTTCCTGAATACCTTTGGATGTATTTTATGGATTTTGGGTTGCTAATCATGAAAATTGCCTTAAAGCTTTCCTATCGCGTTCCATTCTTTAGATATAACCTATTTGGTAATTTCCTGTCATATTTTAGTCTACTGGCATATATTTCCCACAAAGCAAGCTGTTTTGGTCAGTCCAAGCAGGCCTGGGAATGCACTCAGTGCAGGTGTTATGCAAGTATTGTCTTAGGCCTGGGGATGCTTCATCAGGACAGATGCAGTCAGGCTATAAAAGCAGCTCACATATACAGATGCTGTACATTACAATGATATAGACTGAATGCATTTTGATGAAAATGTTCTTCAGACAACAGCATAGTGAGTGTACTTAACAAAAGCATTCATTGTCTTCAGGAAGATTTAAATAAAGCAGAAATGTCTCATCAATTTTGAAACAGCTGCAATATATTCTCATTTTAATTTAGGCACAGAGCACGGTAACAGGCCATTTCGGCCCATGAGTCCATGCCACCCAATTATACTCAATTGACCTACAACCCCCAGTATCTTTTGAATGATGGGTGGAAGCCTGAGCCCATGTGGAAAACCCACGTAGACACAGGGAGAACATACAAACTCCTTTCAGACAGCGAGGGATTCAAACCGCGGGTTCAAATTTGGCACTGCCTGCAAGGAGCTTTGTATGTTCTCTTCATGTCTGTGTGGGTTTCCTCCAGGCATTCTGGTTTCTTCCCACCCTTCAAAACATTCAAGAATTGTATGTTAATTGGGAAATTTGGGTGGTACGGGCTCATGGGCCAGAAGAGCCTGTTATAGTACTGTGTGCCATTTTTTTTTAATTATTCGTTTTAAAAACCCAGACACAGGAAGAACATACAAACTCCTTACAGACAGCAGCTGATTCGAACCTGGACTGCCAGCGCTGTAAAAGTGTTGTGCTAACTGCTATATTACCTTGAGGTGCCTGCTGTCCAGGTTTCAAAAGCCTCTCCCTCCGCTCTCGGTGAACAATTACACAATGGAAGGTGAATTTTCACCTTCCAGGTAGACGTTGAGTTTCCTGTTGGGTCTTAGGATTGATCTTCAAACACTCAGTTCCTCACTTGTATATATTGTTATTGATATGGTTCACGGTGCAGTAATAAACAAAACATTATTTAAAAAAACACTCAGTTCCTCAGTCAACTAAAGGCTTTGTTGAGTTTCGTCATTGATATCTGCCTTTGCTGAGAATGAATGAGAAATGAACCATCTTTTGAAAAAGACTGATTGACTACCCTTCGCATGATTTTATATACTTGTATAACCCTCAGCCTCTGACATTCCAGGGAAAACAGTCCCACCCTATCCAATCCCTCCATATAATGTAGTGATTCCCAAAGTGGGCGCTGCTGCCCCCCCCCCACCCCCTCCCCCCCAACCCCGTGGGCAGTGGAAAGATCCAAGGGGGCAGTGAGGGAAAAGGGGGCAGTTATAGGGCGGTGAGGGAAAAGGGCGCAGTCAGGGAGCAGTGAGGGAAAAGGAGTCAGGAGGCAGTGAGGGAAAAGGGGGTAGTCAGGGGGCGATGAGGGAAAAGGGGGTAGTCAGGGGGCGATGAGGGAAAAAGGGGGAGTCTGGGGAAGTGAGAGAAAAGGGGGGAGTCAGGGGGAAGTGAGAGAAAAGGGGGGGAAGTCAGAGGGTGGTGAGGAAAAAGGGAGTGTTCCAAACCTTCAGTCTTGTTATTATTCAGATTGCTGCAAAGTTTAATGAAGAAGCCAGTGCAGTAATTTTCTGGCCAGATTCAGGGTAGCAGTAGTGACCAAAATAAATTGCGAGAGCTGGTCTTTGTGGCTGCCATGTTGTACTGGCGTCACTAACCACCCCTCAGCACTGCTGCTAATGCCCCCCCCCCTCAGCACCGCCGCTACCCCCACCCCTCTCAGAGACACCTCAAACCCCCCCACAGCCTGCCAGTCCCAGCAACGTCCTCTCTAGCTTAATCACACTTTCCTATTGCAGGGCTACCAAAACTGCACATAATATTCCAAGTGCATTCTGGCTTATCTGTAACATGGCGCCCCAACTCCTGGCTGTTGAAGGTAAGCATTTCATATACATATCCACCATATACCACGTATCATCATCCTGTATACTTGAGTTGTCAATTTTAGGGAACTTTGTACTTTTATCCAAAGATCTCTCTGTTCCACAACATTCCCCAAGGCCCTGTCATTCATTGTGTAGGCTCTGCTGTGGTTTAACCAGCCAGAATCATTCACATGTAAAACATAAAAGTCTCCTGATGCTGTGATTGTAGCAAAAATCCAAAGATGTTGGAGGAACTCAGCAACATCCATAGGAGGAAAAAATATAGAACCAACGTTTCAGGCCTGAGTCCTTCTTCAAGGAGTTAAAAAAAACAATCAGGCAAGAGCTTGAATTAAAAGGCTGGCTATCCCAGTGGCCACCCATTTCAATTCCTCACCCATTCCCTTGCTGACATGTCTGTCCATGGTCTCATGCACTGCCAGACTGAGACCACCCCCAAATTGGAGGGACAACACCTCATCTTCCAACTGGGCACCCTCCAACCAGATGGCATTACCATCGACTTCTTCCGTTTCTGTTAGCCCTGCACCATTTCTATCCTTTTTTCCTCCTTTCCTCTCACTCTATCTCTCTTTCCCTCTGTCTCCTCTCTCCCCAGTTCTGCATCCATAGAGCCACCCCCTCTCCCCAATCAATTCTCACCTTTCCTCTCCTGTCCTCCCATCTTTGTCCAATTACCACCTTTTGTCTGTTGGTCTCTTCCTCGCCCTCTCTTCCCTTCCCACCAACCTTTTAATTCTGACGCCTGCCTGCTTTTTGTTCATTTCTTGAAGAAGGGCTCAGGCCCAAAACATTAGTTATATATTTTCTTTAGCTCCTAAGGACAGTGCCAAGTCCAAAATCAATCACTTCATACTGAGTTAAATACCATTGCCTTTTGAATTAAGTTCCTTTCC
This sequence comes from Narcine bancroftii, assembly GCF_036971445.1. Lineage (NCBI taxonomy): Eukaryota > Metazoa > Chordata > Chondrichthyes > Torpediniformes > Narcinidae > Narcine > Narcine bancroftii. The sequence continues at coordinate 83,961,532 of NC_091470.1, forward strand.
CGAGTTTTCCAGGTGATATGAACCCCGTTGTAACCTTAGACAACCTTCTTCAGTGATTAATACCATCCCCTCAGCCCGAGTGTGCCACAGCCTGCTTGACCAGCTCTGTGGCTGATTGCTTGGAGATTGCCATCTCCATCTCTTTGCTTCAAAAGATTTCAGTGGCTACGGAAACCTTGGGCATCTCAGAATTATGAAAAACACAAGAAAAGTATGGTTTTTTTTTCAAACTCTGCAAAAACATTTGATGCTTAATTAAAAACAAAATTGGCACCCTCAAGTTAGCACTGGTAAGTTGCTGGAAGCAATATTGGAAAAGCATTGAAATTGGAACATGCCTTTCCAGCAATACATCAGATTTATTCCTAATCCTGAAAGCCGTTAAAGCTGTGTGCACTCTGTGACAAAGCTTCCTATCATCCATCTTGCTGTTTTTTAAAAAAATGCTGACCAAATATTTTCCTTCTGTAATAGTCTTGGCATAATACATCTCTGGTTTAATCAAATGACTCACTGGGTTGCACACACATAATGAATCTCATCAGATGTGGAACTATACTGGGTGGAAATTATGTACACATCACCTCAAAGCTCCCTCACTCTCTCACACACAAACGCCTACATATGCGCGCAAAGTCACGTGCTCACACACACACACAGTTGTCTGAGGCATCTTTTCTTAGCCGCTAATCATTTGCTCCTTTTTTTTTTATTATTGCTCTTATGTAATCTCTCTCTCTTACTTTACATGTGCTCTTTTCACACAAAATCTCACTCATCTTAATGCATGCTCTGCCCCATTTGTTCTCGAGTTCAAGCTTGAGATTGACTGTACATATACAACCAGACAAAGCAGGGTTTCTCTGGACCATGGTGCACACATATACACACCCAACATACTGCACTGAGTAATCACATATATAGATAAAGATACAATTTAAAATAAATATATGTAAGTATTTTGGAATTGTTTACTCACAGCCTGTGGGAAGAAGCTATTTCCCAGCAGTCCTGATTTTGATTCTCCTGTACCACCTCCTTGATGGTAGTGTGTCAAAGGCACTGTGTGCTGGATGGAAAGGGTCCTCAGTAATTCTTTGAGCCCTGTTTAAGCAACACTCCTCATCAATAGAGGAAAGGGAGACCTCGGTGATCTTTTTGGCTGTTTTGATGAGCTACTCACAGCTCTTCTCACTCAGCCTGTGCATACCAGTCTTTCCAGCCTCTCTCTCCCCATCATCTCTGTCTGCCACCTCATTCCCACTCTTTTTCCAATCACTCTGTCAATCTCACTCCTAGCCACTGAAGCCCAGTCTCTTTCACTCTCATTCTATCTCTCATACTTTCATCCTCTCTCAGTTCCACTTTCTCTATTCTCTAATTTTGATAACTCACTCTGACCCATCCACTCCGAAGTTCAGTGGAAGGTTGACGTGAGCAATCACAGTGGAAGTTTGATTATCTGTTGTGCAGAGCCTTGGGATTGAGGATGACCTACATCCACTCCACGCCTGTGGGTTTTGAGATGACTGATCAGGTGAGTGAGGGGACCACAGACAGGGTCAGAGGCATCCACCATCTGTGCTAGTCTGTGTGGGTGGATTTTGTTCTCTCTCCAAAGTTGCCTTCCTTTCCTGCTCTCCATCTCTCTCCATTGCTCCCTTCTCTTTCTCTCCTTCCATTCCCTTGCTTGTTCTCACTGATACCTGTTCAGCAACTCCCATCTGTACTTGCCGTAACTCCCCAATTCCCCTCTCTCCTGGGCTTTCCTTCAACTCTGCCACATCACTCTAAGCTCCAGATCCAGCACTGTCTGCTGGTTAGCTGAAACACTCCTTCCATCCACCACCAGGGCACAGTGGCTTCATTATGCAGCATCTGTAGAGGGTGCTGCAATGGGCTCTATGAAGACACAGGTGAGATATGTCAAATAATGTATATGGACCAGGAAGGGCAGCTGCAGGAGTCACAGGTTGAGAAGAGTGGAGGCATTTGATATCAGTCCTAAAGCACTATTTGGTGAGGCTGCATAAATGAGGCTTATATTCAAAGCATTTGCAGTGGACTTGCAAAGACAATTAAAGGGTGATCTATGTTAGTCCTGCCTTGTTTGACTTCACAGATTCAACACTTGGACTTGGATGAATTAAAGTCTGTTTGCCAATCCTCACCCCATTTACCCAACATTGGTTTCATAGAGTCTCACAGCACAGAAATAGGCCCACAAGCTCAGAATGTCTGCACCGAACAATGAGCCCATCCTTTCTAAATCCCACCCTCCTCACTTAGGAAAATCTAAGGATCTTCTTACCTTCCCCTGCTCGAGGAAACAGACTGCTAGTATTCACCTGAAGCCCCTTGTGATTTTATAGAACTCGATAAAAGCCTCCTATGCTCCAAGGAAAACAGGAACTAGGTTTTCCAGTCTCTCACGATAACTCAACTGGTTGAACAAGCTCTCATTATATTCTCAGATAACCTTCTCCACTGTCCATTATTCCATCAATTATAATATCCAATTAGAGTCATCTAAATCTTTACTATGGATCCTGCATTGATCTCTGTGGCACATCACAGGTCACAGGGCTCCAATCTGTGAACAAGCCTTCACTCCCACCCTCTGTCTACTAACCCCAAGTCAATTGCCTAGATCACTCTGGATCTCATGTTATCGACTCATCCGACCAATTTACCATGTAGGACCTTGTCAAAGTCAATTAAAGGGAGTTGCTACATCAGATCATTTCTCTATTACCTTGAGTGGAGGGTTAAATAAAAGAGTCAGACCCTTGAACTGTTGTTCAGAGGTAACTGAAAAGCAAAGAGCTGCAGATGTTAGAAATCTGGAAAATACAGAAAGTTGCTTGGAGTATAGAGAGGAATAATGCAATGATCAGATCTTTTGCCCCCTTTCAGCCAGAGAACTTTATACCGCCTACCTTGATCCTACACTTTAGGCCCTTGTCATTCCCACCCACTTACACCCATGACACCTCTGATGCCCTCCTCCATGTTGACAGTTTCCTTGTTCCAGTCTCTTCCCCACTGGATGGCTCATGTATCTGTGCCTCCAGCCAATACCAGGAAGACATGAAGATCCCTTCACTCTTTCCATGAACAAAGATCCAATCAGTTCCCTGCCGCACTCATTCTCATTCACCTGGCTGAACTCATTCTCAGACTGAAGAACTCCTTTCATTCCACTCACTTTCATCAAATCAAAGGCTTATCTATGGAAACTGACATGGAACAAATTTTGCCCTATTCATTTTATATCACATGGATTTGAAATGAATTGTATTGGCTTGTGTTCCGAGATGCAGTGTAAAGGTCTTTTTTAATGTACCATCCAGGAAAGTCAACTCATACAGTGCTGTGATAACAATCAAATAAAAAAGAGAACAGGGTGGCAGGGTGGGAAAGTTAGTGTAGTGGTTACTGGAGTGCTATTACAGCAGCGGCAGTCTAAGTTCAAACCTGCTGCTGTCTGCAAGGAGTGGTACATTCTCTCCCTGTTCGAGTGGTTTTCCTCAGGGGGCTCTGGTTTTCTCCCATGTTCCAGAGACATACAGGGTTAATAGGTTGATTGATCACATGGATGAAATTTGGTGGTATGGATTTGTAGGCTAGTGGGGGCTGTTACCATGCTATAATCGCTAAATTTCAAATTAAAAGCAAAGGGAGCAGTATTCCAATAAGTCAAATAGTGCAGGTTATAGAGAAAAGTAGTAAACGGCGTCATCTTTTGTCAATGAGAGGTCCACTTAGGAATCTAATAACAACAAGAAGAAACAGTCCTTGAATCTGGAGATTGGTGTTTTCAAGGTCGTACATCTTCTGCTCAATGGGAGGGGGTAGGAGAGAGTGTGATTGGTGTGGTCAGATTCAGGTCTGATTGAGAGGGGGTCTTAATTAGGTCTGATCAGGGTGGTCTTAATCAGATCTTATCAAGGTGGTCTTAATTGGTTCTCATCAAGGTGGCAAATCAGGTCGCATCAGGGTGGTCTTAATCAAATCTGATCAGGTTGGTCTTAATCAGGTCTCATCAGGGTGGTCTTAATCAGGTCTCATCAAGGAGGCAAATCAAGTCTGATCAGGGTGGTCATAAGCACGGTTTCATTTCATTAACTGACAAATCCAGCATTGTTTCATGTCTCACTATTAGTGTCTCTTATCTTCCTCTATTTACAACTCCTCCAGACAGAAATGAATTGGCACGTGTACCAGAAATACAGTGAAAATTTGTTCTATGTACTATCCAGGCAAGTCAACCAGTGGACAACAAATAGGGCACGAATAAAGATAACGGTGCAGAGGATAGTGTTACAAATAAAAGTGGAGGATATAATGTTAATGATAAAGCTACAGATAAACAGTACAAGGTATCATCTGTTACCAACAAGAGGTCCATTCAAGAATCTGATCATAGTGGGAGAAACTGTCCTTGCATCTGGAGGTGCATATTTTAAAACGCATGATGGGAAGAAGGGGAAAAGAGCAAGACAGGGATGGAATGTATCCCTCAGGCTTCTTTCCTGAGGCAGTGGGAAGTGATTAACCAGCAGTGATGGGTCCTTCATTGTTTAGTGTAAATATGAATGATTTGGAAGATGGCATTTGCAGGTGGCACCAAAATTGATTGTACAGTGGACAGCGAAGAAAGTGGTTTAAGATTATATAACGCAGTCTAGATCAGTGGTTTCAAACTTTTCCTTCCCACTCACATACCACCTGAATCAATCCCTTACTAATCACAGAGCACCTATGGCTTAGGGAATACTTCAGGTGATATGTGCGTGGAAAGAAAAAGTTTGAAAATCACTAGTCTAGATCAGCTGCACAAGGAACTAAATGGAGCACACAAACATGCTGGAGAAACTCATCAGCGACCACAGGAAACAAATGGCAGTAACGTTTCGGCCTGAGCCCTTTGTCACGGATGTGGTAAAACAGATAAACACCTGAATAAAAAGATGGGGGTGGGGAGAAAGGGAGAGGAAGAGAGGATGAGCACGGGTAATAGGTGGACACAGGTGGGATGGTAATAAAGAAAGAAGCTGAGAAGTGATGGGCAGAGGGCCAAGAGGGGATCTCTCTGATAGGAGAAGGGGGTGAGGAGCTGAAGTAAGGAAGTCATAGGGATGAGGGAAAAAAAAGAGCCTGGGTGGATGATCAGATTAAATGGCAGCTGCACATTGTCTGCAGTGTCAGGCTGGAGAAGGTGGGCATACGAGAGAGACTAGTTACAGGGAAATAAAGGAGGGGAAGGAATTAGTCTGAGATTCAGCATGGATTTAATGGGCTGAATAGTGTCCTTGTGTGCAATGAGAAATATGAGCGAGGGTTGAGTGCCCTGTCAGCGATACTGAAGGACAAGCCATGGATGATGGAAGATAAACCTGAAGTACATGGAAAGAGACACCCAGTGTAGAAGTGTCATATTGGAACGGACAAAAGCTCGGTGTCAGACACTGCTTCATAATGGAGCATCGTGGCACAAGAGCAAGTTCTGTCATAGTTAGGGAACTGTTTGCCTTCAGTGAAATCAGAGGCCCTGGGATGCAAGTCAGATATCATAACCTCAAAGCAATCTTACCCAATCAGTGCTGCGATTCACCCACCACTACACTTAAACGTCACTTCGAGGTCCATACTGCTGAGCGAAACCACGCCCAACCCACTCTTATCCCAGTCAACACCCTCCATCTGTCTCTAATTAAAGAATGTTTTGTGTTATTTCAAGCTGATGAATGAACCTCAATGACAGCAACATTTGAATGGATAAAGTAACCCATCTATGAGCCATTCCACTCCCTCTTTAATATCATCCTTCTAAAGACATTTATTGCTTTTACAAAAATCCATAAACAGATCAAACTATGACTTGATATGTTCCTCACAGAATATCACATTTCTTTTGAGATGTTCTCCTCCCCATCACCCCTTCCTAATATCTTTCTTTCTTTGGCTTGGCTTCGCAGACGAAGATTTATGGAGGGGTAAATGTCCACGTCAGCTGCAGGCTCGTTTGTGGCTGATAAGTCCAATGCGGGACTAATATAGTCCTAATATAGTCCTGGCTAAACATGCTGTATTGTTTAAAAGTTTTTTTTTAAAAACACACGCATTCTAAAAATGGACGTATACTTGCATTATGTGCTAACATATCCAAGCAAGCACAGAGTTGAGGTTTAATAATCGCTTTCTCAGGGTTTTATGGGTGGCAGTGTGGGGAGTGAAAGAGAGAGGGGGTCTTGGCGGAGTATGGAAGAATGAGAGTCTTCTTTAATCCAGATACATGTGTGGCGGTTTTAAGGTGCAGGAGGGGATTCAACTTGGTGGAAAAAAAAATCTTAGGAAAAAAGGGATTGAGTTTACCTTCCTTCACCCTGCAACATTGAAGATATTAATAGTGGAAGGGGAGAAAAACTATTTATTTATTTATTTTACAGGCCCTTGGGAGGCATTGGATTATGTGGAAACTCTGCCGCCCTCCCAGGTCTAAATATAAATAAGAAAAAGGAGAAATCAGTGGAATTATTGATTGTATATACTGTCAATGTTATGATTAATAGGGGTGTGTTTTATTGTGTTACTGTCTAAAGACAATTAAGTTAAAACAAATATTATTATTATGGGGAGCTCAAAGAAAAATGAGGGGGAGACGAGGGTAGGTGCAAGATCAGTGCATTAGGCACACCCCAAAATGGCGGGGGAATTGGCACCAATATGTCAGGCATTGATGCCGAGAAGGGTAGGGGTAGATCAAGGGGGAGCAGGGAAGGGGAAAGGATTAGTTGGGAGTACTTTTTGTATTTCTATGAATTGTTAGCTCTAGCTTTTTTCAGACCGTTTAAGTTTTTTTGGAGCACGGTCATATGTCCCAGATGTCTACGGAAGACAAACAAGAAGGAAGACAAGTATCAGAGGAATTGAAGGAAGGGGGAGAATGGATAACACAATTAAGTTTGTAAGGTTTAACGTGAATGGGATAAACCAAATGATAAAAAGAGTTTTGGCATACCTAAAAAGGACGCAGGCAGACATAATGTTTCTGCAGGAGCCCCACCTTACAAAGCAAGAGCATACAAAATGAGCCAGCTGGCGACGTCCTTCTTCAGTTCCAGGGCCAGAGGAGTGGCTATCCTGATAGGAGGAATGTTCCAGTGGTGGTCTGGAGTGTGGTTGCTGACCCAGATGGGAGATTTGTGATAGCACATTGTCAAATATACCCCGAATCATGAACACTAATGAATATTTATGCTCCAAATTTTTATGTCGAACACTTTATACAAGATATGTTCTTGAAGGTAACAGAGGGGGGGGCGTGAATGTCTTAATTGGAAGAACTTCAATTTTACCTGGATCCAATCATGCACAAGTCAGCAAAGAAGAAAACAAAAGCCAGGGTGGCTGTCCACCCTGGCCTTTATGAAAGAGCTGAATTTAATAGATGTCTGGAGAAGGCTGAATCCGAGAGAAAGAGATTATTCCTTTTACTTGAGATAACACGATTCATACACCAGAATTAATTTTCTTTTTGGCATCAGCCCAGTTGGAGAGTAGGATAGTGGAGACTGAGTATATGGCTAGATTTCTGTCAGGCCATTCACCCATGATCTGTCCATTATAATGCCAGATAAGCAGGTCACGGGCATAGATGGTGCCTGAACTTGTTGCTGTTGGGAAAACTGGAATTTTGTAGCTTTGTTAGACCTCAGATAGAGACAAACTGCCCTTCTACTGATGATAATTTCCTAATATGGGACATATCGAAGGCTTATTTAAGGGGCCAGATAATTGGATATACTAAAGGTATCAAAAAGGGGCACATGAAGGAGATCAACAATTTGGAACAGGAAATAGCCCAATTGGAAAAAGACTATCAAAGAGTGGATTCAGAAGAAAAATACAGGAATTTAATGAACAAAAAGCTCAAATAAAATACACTGCAAACATACAAGACGGAAAAGTTGATTTTAAGATCTAGTCAGTTGTGTTAGGAGCTGGGGAAGAGGGCCCATAAAGTCTTGACCTGGCAGGTGAGGGCGGAAGAAAACAATCAATGCAATTCAAACTAAAGGAAACAAACAAAACATTTAGAGCATTCTATGAAGAATTGTATAAATCAGAGTCAGAGGGGGACCCCACTAAAATAGATGATTTATTGCTTACAGTGGAACTACCAATTTTGGATCAGGAAAAACGAGAGAGACTGAATGCCTCCCTCTCTAGAGAGGAGATTGAAAAAAATCTTGAGCTTATTGCAGGCTAATAAAATCATCGGGGAAAGATGGTTTCCCCATGGAATTTTATAAAGAATTCAAAGATCTCTTAATGCCCCTTCTTATGAGGTTACTGGTTCAGGTGGCAGAGATGCATACCTTCCTAGAGTCCTTCTGCCACTGAGCCCCTCACTGGTCCTCTCCCAAGGTATTCATCCTGCAGGGTTGTCTCCCATGTTTCTCCTTCTCAGTGGCTTCTCTGTTTCAGGTGTCCTGCGCTGATTCGCTGTTCCCCCTTACAACTTCTCAAGGCTAATGCCCAGCACAGGTGTAACCATCTTGGGCACAGACCATGGTTGCAGAATTTTTAAAAAACACTGTCGGCTCCCTTATCAGGGTGCTTAAAGCCTATATACAATGTATAAAACTGTAGAACCCTGCAGAGCAGCAGTCTGTTATCCACTCTTACAGCAGCTCTGGCAATGCCACCATTGTTTTTTTTTAAAAAAAGGACCTCCAACCTTCCCATCCATTGCAGATGTTTATACGAGGCGAACATCATAAAGGACCCTATCTCCCTGGTCACAACCTCCTCTCGCTGCTGCCTTTAGACAGAAGGTACAGAAGCCTGAAATCTAGCTCCTCCAGATTCAAGAATAAAAACTTGGCTGAATAGTGCACCAACAACAACCTCTCACTCAAGGTTACCAAAACCAAGGAGCTGATTGTAGACTTTAGGAAAGGGAAAAGCAGAGGTGTACAATCCAGTGATCATTGGGGAATCAGAGGTGGAGAGGGTGAGCAAATTTAAATTCCAGGGAGTCACTTTTCCGGAGGACCTTTCCTGGACCCAATACACTAACGTCACCGTGAAGAAGCACATCAGTGTCTCTACTTTCTCAGGAGTTTGCAGAAGTTTGGTATGGCATCATAAACCCTGGCAAACTTCTAAAGTTGTGTCCTGTAAAGTAAACTGACGGGCTGCATCACGGCCTGGCATGGGGGCACCAATACCCCTGAGTGGAAAGCCCTGCAAAAGTAATGGATGCAGCCAAGTATAGTAAAATCCCCATTATCTGGCATTCAATCAACCAGAAATTCAAATGACTGGCAAATAAATAAATCGAGTTTTTAAATAAATAAAGTTTTAAATAAAAGTTTAAAATTGTAAAAGTCAATGTTCTCCAAAGCAACAAACAACCCCTTGAGAGCAAACATCGAGCCACCAGAGCGCTCGGTCAAGCCCCGCTCACACCAGCTGTTTAAATAAAGTTGTGTATGAATAGAATGGTGGCGCCCAGGAGGAAGAGCCGGCTGATGCCACTAATCGCTGGGGCGACTCTCCCAAAGTGTCTCCCTATCCCTGCCTTTAAGAGTCTTTATCTTGATTAGTATTCAATTTATTACTGAGGCTTTATCTGTAAACTTGGGGGGGGGGGGGGGGGTTTAAATTAATGTGGAGACACGGTTAGCATAGCACCTAGCTATCCCAGGACCGGGATTCAAATTTAAATTTAAATTTAAAGGTTGTAAGTTACGGGAATTACTTGATTAAAGTGAACTTTACATAATTAAAGATGACAATACTGATTTTTTTTTTTAATTACTTTATATTTTGGATTGTCTTTTGTCTTTTAAACAGTGTATTTTTAATGCAGGTGAATTAGTTAGGTCTCAGACAACCGGAAAATTCACAATTCTGACATTCGCAATCCCCATTGGTGACAGATAATGGGGATTTTACTGTACATCACATGCAAAACTATCCCCACTATCGAGAACGCAGCCATCAGACAGCACCCGCTCTATTCTCACTGCTGCCATCAGGAAAGAGGTATAGGTGCCATCAGGTTCAGGAACAGTTGCTATCCCTCCTTCATCAGACTCCTTAACGACAAATTCCATCAGAGATTAATTTTTTAAAATTCTCACTTCGCACATTATTTATAACTGAACATTGTTTTGTATTGCAGTTTGTTTACATTTCTCTCAAATGTGTGTGTGTGTGTGTGTGTGTGTGTGTGTGTGTGTGTGTGTGTGTGTGTGTGTGTGTGTGTGTGTGTGTGTGTGTGTGTGTTATATATATTATAGAGCTCAGTTTACAGTTACAAATAAGCAGAAATTCTGCCTGGCTTGCAATAAAATGAATCTCCGTGTTGTACGTGATGTTATGTAGGTACTCTGAAAATAAATTTGAACTTTGAAGAACAGGTTATTTCCAACATTGATTGTAGACAGCTCCGACACTGCAAAAGGACTGTACACTTTTGCAAGTCAATTCTTTTCCACTAGTGAATCTTATGTCTTTTTTTAAATTCAATAAAGTTTATCTTTATAGTTTATTTTATAAATACCTGTTTGGTTGCAGGTCAATTTTGGTGTATATGTACATTGTACAATGTGTATGACAGTAAAATCACCATCAACATTATCATCATTATGTTCCAGTCCAGCACATGTTGGGGTGTGGTTTTACACTATTATCTGGAAAAACTCCAATTGCTGTGAACCACTGGTGTCCAACCCTTCGCTTCTATTTAAGAGTATTTTTATCTTCCTTGTTCTTGAGCCAAATTTACTCTTTTTAATGTTTCTTTTAATTTCGAAGTATAGCATGGTAACAGCTCCTTCCAGCCCACAAACCTGTGCCGCCCAAATACACCAATTAGTTTTTGGAGGGTGGGAGAAAACTGGAGCACCCAGAGAAAGCCCACGCATGTCACAGAGAGAACGTAAAAACTCCTCACAAACAGTGCTGGATTCGAACCTGGGCCGCTGACACTGTAACAGTGTTGTGCTAACTGTATGTTGGTCTATTTGTACATTAATTCCTTCTTCTATCATCTCTTCATTGCTCCACTGGAATGACTTTCTCCCCCGATTTATAGAACACCTGAGGACTTGCCAAGGAACAGTTATCACTGTTGCTGTGCAGCAGGCAGTGGGCACACAGACAGATCCCACAAAAGAACAGATATTAACCAGATAGCCTAGTTTGGCTATGTTGATTTAAGGATGATAACTGGCATGATGCAACACTAGTGCTCTTCTTCAACTGTTTCAATCCACCTGAGAATGCTAGTGAAGCCTCGTTTAACATTACACCCTCACCATACAACATTGTGTCAGTATTGCACCAGAAGGGCCTGGTTAGATTTGGCATTCAGGGGCCTGAAATTGGGCTTGAGGCCAAAATAGCCGGCACATCTCACGATGTTCCCTCTTTCTCATTACAGTCAAGAGAACCTGTTCCATGGGCTTGATGGCGCTGCCCTGCCTGGTACCAGGGACCACAGTGAGTCCAACCTAATGCATGGTGCACAAGACCAGCAGAGGACAATGCATTGCACAACCACTATAACTGTTCTAAAAACACACCAAAATGCTGGAGGAACTCAGTCGGTCTTTTCAGAGTCCATAGGAGACAAAGATTATTGCTGACATTTTGGGACCAAGCTCTTCTTGAAGTAAAAAGCAGATTAAGCCAGAAGCAGGAATGTCTCAGAATTCAGACAATGCTGGCTCGGGAAGGATCCAGACCAACAAAATAGTGTTAATTGGATATGATAAGGAAGGAGGTAAGAATTTATCATGTTTGTGCAAAAGGAGATGGAATGGAGAGAGAGAGAGATAGGGAAAGGAAACAGGGGGATGAATGGGGAGGGGGGGAGAGTTAATGAAAGCCAGAAAAATCAATATTAATGCCATCTGGTGGAGGGTGCTGAGTCAGAAGCTGAGATGTTGTTCCTCCAATTTGCAGGTGGTCCCAATCTGTCATGGACAGACATATCAGCAGGGGAATGGGATAGAGAATTGAAATGGGTGGACTCTGGGAGATCCACACTATTGCAGTGGACAGAGCTGAGGTGCTCAATGAAGTGATCTTCCAGTCTGTGTCGAGGAGACCACAATGGGAGCACCAGATATAGTAGATGACCCCTGCAGATTCACAAATGAATGTTGCTTCACTTGGAAGGATTGCAACTGTCCACCTGAGAGGCAGTGTGGCATCCAGTTTTTATGTCTCATCTGTCAGAAGGTGCCTCCAGCTTCATTACAATTGAGAAGGCCATTTAACCAACAATGAAAAATTCCACCCCTCCCCCCATTTATTTCCCTGTAAACCTTTCTCTCTCTCAAGCCCATTGATTCCTTCGCAACCAAAGGGAGCCAGAGGCAATCTGCAGTGGTTAATTCACCCATTAATCAACAAGTCCGGTACCGCACGGATGGCAGTCTCTTCAATCTGAGGCGCCTGCAAGCTCACACCAAGACACAAGAGAAACTTGTCCGTGAACTACTCTTTGCAGACGATGCTGCTTTAGTTGCCCATTCAGAGCCAGCTCTTCAGCGCTTGACGTCCTGCTTTGCGGAAACTGCCAAAATGTTTGGCCTGGAAGTCAGCCTGAAGAAAACTGAGGTCCTCCATCAGCCAGCTCCCCACCATGACTACCAGCCCCCCCACATCTCCATCGGGCACACAAAACTCAAAACGGTCAACCAGTTTACCTATCTCGGCTGCACCATTTCATCAGATGCAAGGATCGACAATGAGATAGACAACAGACTCGCCAAGGCAAATAGCGCCTTTGGAAGACTACACAAAAGAGTCTGGAAAAACAACCAATTGAAAAACCTCACAAAGATAAGCGTATACAGAGCCGTTGTCATACCCACACTCCTGTTCGGCTCCGAATCATGGGTCCTCTACCGGCACCACCTACGGCTCCTAGAACGCTTCCACCAGCGTTGTCTCCGCTCCATCCTCAACATCCATTGGAGCGCTTTCATCCCTAACGTCGAAGTACTCGAGATGGCAGACGTCGACAGCATCGAGTCCACGCTGCTGAAGATCCAGCTGCGCTGGATGGGTCACGTCTCCAGAATGGAGGACCATCGCCTTCCCAAGATCGTGTTATATGGCGAGCTCTCCACTGGCCACCGTGACAGAGGTGCACCAAAGAAAAGGTACAAGGACTGCCTAAAGAAATCTCTTGGTGCCTGCCACATTGACCACCGCCAGTGGGCTGATAACGCCTCAAACCGTGCATCTTGGCGCCTCACAGTTTGGCGGGCAGCAACCTCCTTTGAAGAAGACCGCAGAGCCTACCTCACTGACAAAAGGCAAAGGAGGAAAAACCCAACACCCAACCCCAACCAACCAATTTTCCCCTGCAACCGCTGCAACCGTGTCTGCCTGTCCCACATCGGACTTGTCAGCCACAAACGAGCCTGCAGCTGACGTGGACTTTTTACCCCCTCCATAAATCTTCGTCCGCGAAGCCAAGCCAAAGAAGAAGAAGAAGAAGAATCAACAAGTCTGTGGAGCATGAAAAGAATCCACACCATCCAGAGAAACTCACCTCTGGCTGCACCACTTTGCTGTCCTACACAGTTTTACATAGCCAATGGCAGATTATGAGAGATAAAGACAGGGTAAATAGTCAAAATGTTTTTCCTATGGCGGGCATATCAAAGACAAGAGGGCACAGGTTTACAATGCGTGGGAAGAGTTTTAATTGGAATTTGAGGGTTACAAGAAGAGTAGTTGATATCTGCTACCAGAGGAGATGGTGGAATCAGATGCAATCACAATTTCTAAGAGACATTTAACTAGGCAAGGCATAGAAGGATAAATGTCAGCAAATGAGATGTGGGAAAAATAGTCGGTATGGATGTGATGAGCCGAATGGCCTGTTGCCATCGTGGAAGCCTCTGAAGTGAGATTTGAACCTGCAACCTATCTTGGCCTCGAGGCAAGGTCTGCTTTGCTATCCTGCCGAAATTAATTCACTGGGAATGCCTGGGGCATTCTAGTTAATCTCTCTGGAATGTTAGCACGTTAGGCTTGAATCACAGGTCTCTGCTGCAGAGCAACAGGTCAAAGTTTCTCAGCAAAGCACATGAGATCTAAACACAGATGCAAAAATGAACTCAGCCCCTGGTCTGATGGTTGGGCACTCAGGGAGGTAAATTACAGAACAAAGTGAAGGTCTCCTGTGTCATTTCAACTCTCCCCAGTTCATCCTGATTTGTTTATCCAGCCGCTTGGTAATTGGACTAAATACGCTAGAGGTGAAACTGGAACCTTGAGGAAAATCAAGTGCTGATACTTGACACTCAACATATGGAAAGTTCTGTTTTTATTTCAGAACCCTCAGTTTTTTGCTTCTGTGAAACCGTCTCACTTTCACTCTGCCCCTACCTCATGCCTTGGGAATGCATTGTGAAAAGAGGTTTTGATTCTGGAACGGAGAAATACCTGGGCTTGTTTTCTGACTGTAGGGTTGAAATACCCCTCTGAAGGGCAGGGGTACGTCCCACCAATCAGACAGTATGGGGCAGGAGGCTAGTGTCCTACATTCCCAGCCATCTGGGCAGGGTACCCTATTAGAAGCTGGAGCCAGAGAGAAGACACTGTTGGAGAAAGATCCAGAAGTAACACTATTGAGATGATGAGATGAGATTTTACTGTCGTACAATATACCAACATAACAAAATTCTTGCTTTTCCCTTTCTTCAGCTCCTCAGCGACAAAGTAACAACTTGCATCCATACTTTATTCTTAATAGCCCAATGCTGGTGTCCCAAACAATCAGGTGCGTACTCAGACTGGAGGCCAGCTGACCTGGTCTCAAAGAAAAGGGGTTGATGCCCACTAGCATTCACCTAAAATATGATCTCGTCTATTATATCAGTTTTGACCATCATACCAGGCACAGTGAAACAGACGAAGCCACTGCTATCTGCTAATTCCCAAGATTTGTGGGCTCACATCACGTGCAACCACTTTTTTCTGAGGAGTCATATGACAGTAAGGATGTTGTAGTTGCTGATCACGTTATATCTTGATTCGCGTTAAATCAGGGTTCCACTGTATTGACGTTACTTAACAGTTCCTCTTGTAGTCACTAACATTTGGACAGAGGCCAATGAGCTGGTAGCGTGCTCAGTCTGGCTTAGGTTCAAAAGGACTAAACGAGATTTAATCTCCAGCTGCAAAAGACTTGCTCTGTGTGCCAGATAATGCACCCAGGGGATAATGGACAGAATAAAGGCTTGAATATGAATCTGCCTTTTACAACATCCCAAAGGTCAACATAGCTAATGAAGATCTTTGTAGCACAATCACATCATCGTGAAACATGAAACAAATGTTGCATTCAGCAACGTCCCACAAAGAACAACTTGAATTTAAGGTTTTGCTATTGATTGAAGAGTATGGAGTAATAGATCATGACACAAGACATGGAGAGACAAAATATGGACACTAAGCCAAGGGAAAGAAGATGGTTGATGGCAAGAAGGTGCACAGACAAGGGAAAGGACAGGTTGGTAAACGGCCCTCGGACAATAAAGGTTCATGATGAGACCCTGGAAAATGTGGTTCATTTCACAGACATTGGGGAAGATAAGATGTTGATGAGGAAATGCAACACCACTCGACTTACTCAAGGGAAGAAAAGGGTGCTTGAAGATCAAATCATTAGCGGGGGCACAAAGTTCAAGGTCTGTGAGGCAACAGTGATCCCAACCCTCCTACGAGCTTCTCAAGTTTAAGTTTATTGTCACACGTACCAAGGTATGGTGAGATTGTTTTGCGAGCAGTCCAATCAGAGGGCAGAATTACAGGAGAGCTTAGAGTAAAGGCAGTATCACTTTACTCATGTGAAGTTCAATCAGGGGAGTGATAACAGTAGGAAACCAACTGTCCTTGAACCTATGTATGGTTCATGATCTTCCATTCATCATCCCAATGGAAGGAAGATGAAAACAATGTGGCTGCGACGGGATGAGCCTTTTAGCACGTTGGCTACTTTTCCAAAGCAGCAGAAAGTATGGGTTGGGTTAATGGAGGGGAGGGGGATTTGTGTGATGGTCTAAGCTGAGTTCACTACAGTTGCTTCTAAGTCCTGGATTACCAGATACCGCTTCTAAGTCCTGGATTACCAGATACCAGAGACAAACAATCTATTCTGAGTTTGGAAAAGGGAAGAGATTACCAGGCGGACAGAGGAAAAGGATCAGGGAGTGGTCGATGGAGCATCCCCACAATCTGCTGGGAACCTGCTAGCTCATGACCACTCAAAGTTTAGTGGGACCATTGAGAAGGCCATGCATTACGAATGAAAGGATCATACCACCTCACAAACAACCCACCCACTCCATCAAACACTATCAACCCATCTCTGGCAGAGCCTGTCATTCCCACATTGCCAATCAACATCAGTCAACCATCATAACAGGAGTGGTCATCCAAGGAACTGCTGGAGATTTCAAGGAGCATCCTAAAATAGTTGAGAAAGCTTAGAAAATGTGGTCAGGACGTTAGGGCCTGGGGAACTGCCACTGCAGGTGGAATGAAGAAAGAGGATATACAGTACACAGCAATGCAAGCACAGGCCTGAAACATTGGCTACCTTTTACTTCCAATGGATGCTGCATGGCCTGCTGAGTTTTTCCAGCACATTTATCTCTTGCACTTGATGCCAGCACCTGCAGATTTTCTTGTTTAACTGAGGAGAGCAGAGATTTCAGAAGACAGCAGGGATGGAAGCGCTCACAGAAATAGGAAGGACAGAATTTCAAGGGTTAGACTGCAAGAAGGACCCAACACACCAATGGCATTGTGAAGAAAGCACATCAGTACCTCTACTTCCCCAGAACTTTGTGGAGATTTGGTAATGACACCAGAAACCCTGGTGTGATGAATGTGTGCTGACCAGCTACATCACAGTCTGGATTGGGGGACACCAATACCACTGAGTATAAAGCCCTCCAAAAAGTAGTGGACACAGCCCAGGATATCACAGGCCAAACCATCCCAATTATTGAGGACATCTACAGGGAATGCTGCTGTTGGAGAGCAGCAGCAATCATCAAAGACCCACACCACCCACCACACCCTCTGTTCTCACTGCTGCCATCAGGAAAGAGGTGTAGGTGCCACAAGACTCACACCACCAGGTTCAGGAACAGCTGCTACCCTTCCACCATCAGACTCCTCAACGACAAACTCAATCAGAGACTCATTAAAGGCTCTTGTGCCCTTTATTGATTTTCTTTTTTATTCTCTCTGTATTGCAGTTTGTTTAAATTCGTTATCAGTTTACAGTTCTTTGTTTACATGTTTTACTTTATGTACAGTTTTTTGCACTACTAATTAATGGTAATTCTGCCATGCCCAGAGGTAAAAGGAATCTCAGGGTTGTATGTGATGTCATGTATGTACTCTGACAATAAATCTGAAATCAGATTTAAATCCAGACACGGCTAAGCTTGTAAGTCAGTGATTCCTGTGCTGGGGTGAATAAATCAGATAGTACAATATTGGCCAGCTTTGGAAGTTTGAGTTGACCAACGTGGCAATGAAAGAGCTTATCGGTGACAAGAGCATAGAGAATTACAGCTTGAGAAAGATGTTAACAAAACATTAAGGATGTTATTAACCTGGTAAAGTTGCAGAAGAGGTTCTCGAGAATGTTACCAGGACTGGAGGACTTGTGTTATAAGGAGAGATTAGATTGATTGGCTGGGAGCATAGGAGGCTTGGGGGTGGCCTTAGGGAGACATATAAAATCATGAGGGGCATGGAGAAGGTGAATGGTCACAGTCTTTTTCCCAGGGTACTAGAGCACATAAATTAAAGGTGAGAGGGGAAGAGTTAAAAAGAACCTGAGGGGCAGTGTTTTCACACAGAATGTGGTGGGAATGTGGAGAAAGCTGCCAGAGGTAGTGGAAAATCTGGGTACAACTACAATAATTAAAAGACAATTAGGTAAGTACTTTGATGGGAAAGGTACAGAGGGATATGGGTCAAATGCAGGCAGAAAGGCACTTTGCAGTAGAAATGCGTGTAGTTACATTTAAAATATATTTCGACAGTTACATGGATAGGCAAGGTTTAGAGGTCTAAAGGGCAGACAAATGGGACTAGTTTAGGTGGTCAGCATGGGTGAGTTGGGTCAAAGGACTCGTTTCTGTGTTGTATCACTCCATGACTTTGGCTAGATACACTTGGTGCACTAATGGCAAATCATTCAGGAATGAAGTTAGGTTACAGAAAACTTTGCACTGCATCATAACAGCATTCACAGCAGAATTTGGAAGCAACATTATAGTCAAGAATTAAAACTTGTCCTGGTTATAAACTTGTATTTAATGAGACATATCCTTGGCTCTAAGCTTATTTACTCTCAACTAAGGGACTGTAACAACATCCTGGAAAATTCTGTGCCACACTTAACACAGTCTTCTTCTGATCCACAGCTTTCTTCGGGCATTAGTCCAGCTGCTGTCTTATCAGTTCATGTGACAGTTTCTGACTGTAGGCACAAACCATGAATCATGTCATTTACAACTCTCTCTCTTGGGTT